>NC_142656.1:14446250-14749609 GCF_055504915.1 Nelumbo nucifera | reverse complement strand
TTGGATTGTATCCATCCATATAGTGCGATACAACCTTATGATACGGAGGTTAGACCTGTTCATGGGCCGGGTGGCCCGGTCCCCGGACGGGTTTGAACATGTTTATAGGCCTGCGGAATTAAACTCGGGCCTAAAAGTTTGACCCGCAATAAATTTGAGCCGGGTTTAGGTTTTGTCAAAATAGCCCGGCCCGACCTAAAATTAGACTTAAAATGGGTTATGTGATTATGCCCATTTGAATAATTTTTTTGATTTAAGAATGTAAAACTGTGTTTTAAAACGTAAAAGAAAGGGAAAAAAACCATTTTGTAGGCCCATTGTTCATTTAAATAGGAAAAAAAACCATATGAATTTTTAATTCTAATTTGAATAGGGAAAATTGTAATTTTTTTATTAGGTCGGGTTTCAGGCTTGGGCTCGGGCTTCGGGCTTTTTATCCGGGCTAGGCTCGGGCCCAAATTATAGACCCGTTGGTCAAACCGGACTCGGGCTCAGGCCTAACATATTTCTATTAATGATGAGTAAAAGCCCGACCCGAACTTGACCTGGCCCGGCCCATAAACAGGTCTAACGGAGGTGTATTGGCTCATGGGATACATAACCAATCATACCATATCTCATATCTGTGGCCAGGCCAGGGATATGATGAATACAATATGCCTCATTGCATTCACCACTATTCAAAATTTCATAAATAGTGGTTTGTGGGCAGTAATTCAGACTGAATGATTTGATTTAGTTTTCTAATAAAAGGAAAATTGAATTGGATGTGAATGAATTTAAATAACCCCATATTTCATTATTTCAAAAGGTTAAAAACACCCACAAAACTTGGAGTAATTAGGAAAGAAAGGAAGGAAGATAAAATAAGGCGAAATGGACCAAGACCAATTCAGCTTATATCATTGAAATATGGTACTTACTCATCAGTACTAATAATGCCAAGGAAACATCTATAGTGGGTGGGTACGTGAATCCGCCAACCTTGTCGCCTCTCAAAATGGGCACATCCTTTTCTGATACACATCAGGGAAACTCCTATAGTCCTATCCCACTATCAAAGTTTACTTCCCGTGGGTAGCGTAGTGTGGGTATATCCAAGCTCAACTTTGCTGAAGGCATCCCAAAAGATTTGTCACACAAGTGAGAATGATACTACGAAATAGTCTTCACAGTAAGATGGGTACGTCCAATCTCCATTGTGCTTAAATGGCCCGTACTACTTGTTTGGTTCATGTTAAGTTGTTGACACATTTTCAGGATTCCGCATATATTCTGACCGGATTAGTCATGTATGGAATCCAGATTCACTGCACCCTGATTGCTCTGCAACAGTGTGAGGGGATCTTTTTCATTTCACCCAAAAACCATTCTTGGGCCAAAAACCATCTGGTTAGTAATTCCCTGATCAGGGCAATTGAATCATTGATCCACAATCCGAAAAATGGTTTTTGGCTATTTTTTTTTAATTATTTATATATATATATATATTTAAATTAGAACAGACCATCCATTTGAATTGGGTAATTAGACTGTTTAACTTAAAAACTAGTGGCCAAAACGGTTCAATATCTAATTCGGGTTTTAAAAAACTTTGATCAAAAGGAAAGGGGAAGACATATCCCCCATCCCCAAAAGAATCCAACAATAGAACACACTTCCTTTCACACTGGCGACTTCATATAATTCTCTTTCAAATCTCAAGAGATTCTTAAGAGCACCCGGGAGATTTTTAGATCCGCATGTTTGACTGCTTGATATAGTTAGGTTTATCGCTTCTGTCTACAAATCCATTCACTGAAATTATAAATAAAAATTAATTAAGTGAATAAAAACAGAAAATATAACTAGCTCAACGGTTGAGAGAGTCGCCTATGTACCTCTTTTGTCATTCCACTTTCACTCCATGAAGGGTCATATCTTCTGTCACATTGATACTGATAATGGTTGTGATTGAATGAGAAAATTCCAAACAATGACAAAGTTCAAAAGATTTGTCCAGAGATTGTAAGCTTATATCAGCCACAGATCAAGATCATGCTTTTAGCCAGTTTTGTTGCTTATAACAACTTGGTTGCATTGGACTAGTGGTATATTTGGACTAGTTTTTATTTTATTTTTTAATAAGTCATTTGGACTATAGTCTGCACAATATTAACCATCATTTGTTTGTCTTAGGGTTGTCAATAGATCAGGTAGATGTGACAGAATTGAACCAAATTGACCCATTAATTTTGTCCCAATTATAATTAGGTTATCAGTTTTGGTTGTTTTCAATCAACCAATTGGATTCATTCTATAGTATTTGTTATTATGGAATACAGACCTATGGGGTCTACTTTGGAATTGGATCTGCACATTTAGGAGATGTTTAGACTCAGTTTAGAAAGAATACAAATATAAATTTGTAGAGTGTAAAACTTTGTATTTTGTATATATTTGTATTTGTAATTTTTCTAAATTGAGTCTTAGGTTGTATTTGGAAATAATGTAAATATGTAAAGTGTAAAATGGTTCATATAAATTGTAAAGTTGGATTACTTTTGCATTGACAAATTTACCTTTTTACCAAACCGACTTTTAACTGTAATGGAAGTAAACTTGAATTCCAATGAAGCATATGTTTTTTTTTTTATCAAAAGGCCACTTGAATGCAAATTTACTTCTTTTTTATTGATATACTTTTATATCTTATTATCAATATAAATATGTATTGATAATAATAATAACATGTTTTTGTTGTTGTTTTTAGTAATAATAACATGTTTCTTTTTGATGTAGAAGTTGTTCTTGTTTTCAAAAACAAAACCAATCATATTCTCTAATACCCTCTTAATTATCTGTTCAAGAATTAAAGGTACAATTTGGGTGAACTTAGGTTGAAAAACTTAAGATTCTAGGGCTGATACAGTGTAAATTCTTGAAATTGGGCACCCCACTCCCGATTTACGCCTATCAGAACTGAATTTTACCCTAAGCAGAGACAGATCCAATTTAATCAGCTTAAGAGTTAGGTCCATCTAGCACATAACTACATAACCTCCCGCCAGAACGCTTGACTATGTAAAGTAATAAAAGAAGAAGATAGTTCCTCCATGAGCATAGACACAAAACATTGAATCTCCATTTGCATTCGTTTCCATGGTTTTTCTTTTCCCGATTTCTGTCATGTCATCCAGCAAGATGCATGAAATCAATCGTATCATTTGTGTGTCGCAAATGATCCAAGTTACCATTCACAACCCTTCTAAGTTTTGTTGGTAGAAAGGAAAATTCATTCAAACCAGAAAAATCATCCAACAACAACACTATTAAATGACAGCCAAGGGCCGATCCCTCTTAAGTCGGCTAACACAAAATGGATTATTTCTATTTTGGATGTTTTCAGGTTTGATACATTATTTGTTGCACATGGGAGGTGCAGGTGCAAGTTGGTTTGTATTTGGACGGACCAATTTAGGGAGAGGCCCCACCAAGCTGTGCTCCTCACGCCAAAACCGGGCCACCCTGACCCATATTCATGGACTAGAGAATTAGACATTTGAGTGGATGGTTTTAGGTCCCATCCGGTATTTAGTGGGTGTAAGTTGATTAACCGGTAAATTGACTATAAATCCTATATTTGTTTGTCGTTATATTGGATCTATGGAAACTGAGGATATTAAAGAGTACCACACTCCATCCGATTCAGTCCAATATGAGTCCATTATAAACGGATTAGGTCCAATTTCAATCCAATGAATATTTTGGACCAATTTAGACCGGTCCAATTTGATGTTTGGACCGTTCAATTTATTCAAATTTGTTTTGATTTAGATTGGTTTTAATTCAAATCCGGTCCATTGGCACATATTCTTATTTTATATTAATGGATCAGATATTGACTTAATCCAATCCAATCCAATGTAGATTTGTTACGGATGGACTAGGTCCAACCCAATCTAATAAATATTTTGGACCGTATTGATCCAATCCAATCTAATAAATATTTTGGACCGAATTGATCCAATCCAATATGCTTTATTGGTCCATCCAAATTGATTTTGGATTGGACGAGGTCCAATCCAAAACCGGTCCATTGACACCCTTACCCTCCTACAAAGTGGGTAAACAATTTATCCCCACGACAATAAGTCATAAGCATTGTTTTCCTCCCACCACTCTTGTTATCCAGATAATTTGTAACGTATAAAAACGTTGGAACCTCATTTAACGGACAAGTTTTACCTAAAAAACACTTATCCAAATAAACATACCTATCCAATCCAGGTAAATAAAAATGATCAGGGCCTTGGAAAAGAAAGCGATAAATTCTTGGAATGATCACATCTAATTTGGCCCAAACCCGAAATGGATTGGGTGGTGTCCAGTGTCTCGGAAAAGCCCATAATTCCGTGTGGCACATCATGAGAACTCGCTTCCATGTGGGAGATTCGTAAAGCCGGCCCAAAAACCAGGCCCAGACCAAGGTTGTCTGCAGTCAGCCTAAGCACATGCAGATTGTTTTCAAAAAATTAAACCAATCATGTGATAAAGTAGGACCACGTAAAGACTGGCCGCACGTGCCCACACTTCCACATTAAAGACTGTTGGGACGATTAAAACAGTTGGGATTTCTGTTCCACTATATTTTATGCTATTCTTAGAATGTTGATATATCTTCTGTTCCGACAATGCCCTGCACATTATGGGAAAACCTCAAATAGGTAACGGATTCCATTGATGATTGATCTTGTGGGGCCCCCTCTTATTGCGATTTGCAACCACAAAACAAGTTTTTTACGTACCGTGGAACTAATCTAAGGGCAAATGAGTAATTTTAATCATTTTTTTTTTGTAAATATAAGTTAATTTATTTGTTATGGTAGAAGAGATGATAATATATCTGCACCATATAAACATAAAGTGGGTGTAATAAAATTAAAATGGTCCATTTGGGCTTTAAAACAAGATGTGGGCCTACTTTGGGTGGTTATCCAATCCACAGGACAAGGCTGGGCCCCCATTGGCCATCACCCGAGAAGGAAAGGGCACCAGCGGGTCTCCAGCTTTTGCGATGTCAGTATGTCACAAGGCATTATTGTCCCCTTCCCTTTGACGTTAATAGCTGCAATTGGATCGGCTAAAAAATAGTCGTGGGCAGGAGATCCCGAGTCCTATTCTTGTCCCCTTCCCTTACTACAGAATTTCCGAATTGGTGTTGATGGCCGAGGTGAAAACAAGGCAATCTGCTTCAAACAGTCCACTCTAGGTCTAGGGTCGGGTTAGGGATAAATGAGTCCACCTGCATCTATTCTAAGTTTCTGCTATAACCAGTTGGAGACCTTAATAATTAATCAGTTAGTATTTTACAATATTTAAATTGGGGTGTAACACAGGAATTTTTCAAAAGGTCATCCGTTCTAGTACTACTTTTAAGTATGCTTAAGTTCAAGTGATACATAGATAATCAAATTAAACTTTAATTTGAGAAAAAAAATTCAAGACCTAATACAATGTTGGGTACCCATCCATCCATCAGCAAAGTCTCTTAAGGATGCTAATGTCCTAAATTCAAAAAGATTTCCTTGGCAAACAACCCCAAGTCAGAGAGACCCACTTTCAGGCTGCACTTGGCATTCCTAATTATAAGGCCTTGTATTCTTTTTGCTGTTAAAAACTTTGTGTTCTTTAAGAACATTTTAACTGCAAAAAGGAGATAAATCCTTAAAGATAAGGAATGCCAAATGCAGCCTTAAATATTTTACAATGGTGGTGGTGGATAGTTCCTAATTAATGACAGAAATGCTGCAAATGAAATTGCTGCTTTGTCTTAATTTGGAAGGAGTACAAATATAAATTGTAGTGTACAAAACCTTACATTTTATATTATTTGTTAGGTAGGGTAGGTTTTGCTTCTGAAGCCAGTGCCCAGGGTGTTAGAGAATATCAATCTATTCAATGACGTCATCTAATATTAAGCTTTTAGGTTGAATGGTTCTTTGAGATGGTATCAGAGCCACTTTGACCAAGTGATCTACTGTTTAGTCCTCATTACCCCATTATAATTAATTAAGTTACAAGGTATGGGTGAGCCTGTACTTGTTCACACATCAAGTCCAATGCACTTTCGTGTAAAGGGGCATGTTAGAGAATATCAACCTATTCAAGAACCTCACCTAACAGTTTAAGCTTTTAGGTTGAATGATTCTTTGAAATAGGGAATAGAAAAAAATGATAAAGAACAATACAACATATAAGAGAAGAGGCTAGAAATTTAATAACGACAATGGAGTTAGAACTGGGTAAGTGGGTACATAAAGGATTTGGATTTTGGTAGGGAGGTTGGGGAATGTGGATAGAAATGCAGAGATCGGATGGTTCATGGTTGAAGGGGCAGTGACGATCATGATTGCTTTGCATTTCATTAGTCATAACTCATAAGGGCATCGAATATTTACAAGGGAGAGGCCAATGCTAAAATGTAAACCTTTTTCTTGGTCGTACTTGATTATTCATCTGTAACCAAAATTTATAAGCGAGGGCAAACCAACTAAACAACCAACTTACCAGAAATTATAACAGGGAATATGCTTTATTTTTATTTTTTTCATTTTATTTGGTATTTCTCATACACATTAGACGCCTCTTGCAATTTAACAATATTTTTAAAACTGAGTCCGAACTAGAACTGTTTTGGCCACCAATTTTCAGGATTCAACCATCTGATCCAAAAAGACCAGCCCATGACATTTTAAAAATTAAAAAAAAAAATGACCCAAAAACTGTTATTTGGGTCAAGTTCAATTGCATGGGTGAGCGGATAATTGACAAATTCAACGGTTTTTTGAAAAACAATGGCTTAGGACTGAAAGAGAATCGCCTGAACCGGTATCCTGACCAGCTTCCAGGCCAAAGAGTCTGACTGTCCAGGTCAACATGGTTCGAAAACATTGCAATTTAATGATAAATTATGGGGCTGAAAAGTGTGATAACATAGGCTTGAATCTCAGAGCAATCACTTTGTGCAATAAATAAATAAATATAGAAAACACCGTTAACATTGGGTAATGACCTCACAAAACAATGTAAGGCGACTGAGGCAATGCACTAGTTTAGTATTAGCGGCACCTGGTCTCAATCAAGGTTCAAAATATTGATAGAGGCGTATCGGACAGTATTAGTAGTTTTTTTTTTAAATCCGGTTCAGAGGGGTCAATTTAAGGTCAGCCCACCCTCTAAATCGGTCAAAACCCTGATACACCCTCTGTAGGGGCATATCGGAAAGCTCCTGATATAATATGTATCGATCGATACGTATCAGTTAAGGCTGCAACTTGGACCGGGTTGGCCCGAACCCAATCCGAAAAAGTTGAGTTGGGTTGGGTCGGGTTGATGTTTGGGTTAGAGTTAGGGTTGAAATTCATGAACCCGACTTTATTTCGGGTTGGGTTAAGGTTGGCCCCTTAGCCAACCCGACCTAACCCAAACCCGATTCTATAGTACATGTCATATATAAATATATGTTATATGTAATATATAGCATGCATTGATTTGTTTAGATGCATGATATTTGTATAGCCCCCACCATATAGTATCATGTATTTCTTTTAAGATAATCACTTCACTTAATTCTAATAAGAAAGACTAAAACCTTAATAACATTATTTTATGTTTTTTGAAAATTTTTTTCTTCATCTCCTCTATGTTGTTTGTCGCATAAGAAAGATCTATCGTAAGTTATAACTCATAATAAACTATAGTCATTTCTGACACTTGTTTTTTCTGAATTTTGTACTAAAAAAATGTCAACAAACAAATACTAATAAAGCATAGGATTAATATATGTAGTGAGAGTTGAGTTAAGATCTAAAATCGAGAAATTCTATGAGGTTTTAAGGGATGGGAAGTAGGTTGGATTGGGCCCAACCCAACCCGAAATTGATTCCGGGTTGGGTTAGGGTTGAAGGAATTTAGTTAAGGTTAGGATTGGGTTAGGATTAGGGTTGGGGTTTAAAACTTAGGGTTGAGCTAGGGTTGGCCTCAACCCGACCTAACCCAGCCCGACTTGCAGCCCTAGTATCAGTACTTTGAACCTTTTTCTCAATGCCTTGTAAAAGTCAAAACCATTTTGGAAGGGCAAACAGAAGCATTAATTAGTACATGTAACATTTTCCGGTCATTGTCAGAAGCACTTGCAAAATTACTGATCTTAGACCATTGAAACTAGCAAACATCAAAATGTCGGCAACAAAAGCACAAAGTAGAAGCAAGCATCTGATGACCTGAAACAAGCCCCTAAATTGCTGCCTCTCCTAATAACAATATCAATGTTTTCTTTTTTCAGCAACTTGCAATGCATGGGATTTATTACCATTAAAGTTACTACAGGTGCAGACTGTGAGAAGATTGAGATTATTTCCTAAGAAAATCAAAGTGGTTTACGTTTTTATGTAGTGAGGATTGGAGGAAGGTATTCAGCTTTGGTACCAAGAACAAGAGCCTCTGTGTCAGGGAAGTGCTGAGTCCCTGGAAGCTCTGTAACCTCTCCATTTTCAGTAACTGCAATGGGGTACCTGAGGAGGTGGCCAGGCAGGTCTCGGTCCAGTGTTTCACTTGAATACAGGTCCCAGTACTTGTCAGCAATCTGATTCACCTTGTGGACACATGCCACACTCTCAGGATGGAGGAAGCAATCATCAAGCATGCCGAGATGCTCGTACCACAGTGCCATTCGGAAGCCATGGATTTGGCCCCTGGCCGGTTGCCTAGTTGCTAGGTGATATGGTTGGTAAGCTCCCATGGCAATCTCAGAGTCTCTAGCACCATCCATTGACCTCTGGTTGATGTTGGCGGATCCTATGATTATGTATTCATCATCAACTGCAAAGAGGAAGAGAGGTAAACATACAAGTTAGAATTGCACTTTGGGCTAATTAGAATGGTGTTTTGGTAAGGGGAAATGTTCACCGTTTCTGCTTTCTTATCTTGCCACATCAGCCATTTTGTTAAGAAAACATTTAACACTTTTAGAATCAAATAGGAACACCCAAACATTTAACGCAACCACCTTGTATATACAAATGAGAAATGATTCATGATTCAGAAACACATTTAAACATGTTTTGAAAAGCAAAAGCAGGCAACCATTGGACCAGTGAGTGTCCAATGGATATACATATATAGCAGCGTCAAGATTCCCCTTTTGACATAAAGTAAAACTCGTGTGTAGAAAACCACATGATTATTGATTAGTAAGCTTAAATTTAAAAATTAATCACTGTTGGCCCATCCCATCCCATCCCATCCCATCCCCTCCCCTACAGTCGGGAATGTTAATGGGTACCAATTAAAAAACCACAGGCAAAAAACTACACTAAATGGATTGATTTGTGTTCAAAGTTTAAGATCCAATGTGTATCAAGTATGATTTTTTCTGTGCCTGTAAGAAAATATGCAACGGACTTTTAAATTATTAAGGGAAGGCAACATTTAGTTTTACCTATCATCATCTTAGTATGGACATATATCATGAAACGTCGGGCCTGCTGAGCTCTGCTATAGTCTGTATTGTCTTCGGGTTGCTCAGATGGTTCGTACTCCCCACTTTTCTTCACTTCCCGATTCCCTAGGCAGAAAAATGTCAAATAGTCTCTGGGGTCTGCTTCAACCCCCTTAGCTTGTAAGGCCTGAATAACATTAGTATACATCATCTCCATTGTCCTTCTCTGCCAATCCAATATTGCCTGAACTGATGCACTCTCCGGTATCCCCTCCGGCCACATTGGGACAACAACGTAAACAGTGAACCTTTCCCCAGCTTCAATTTTGCTAACAATCTTAAGTGCGAGTTCCTTTGGGATCAGATGCAAAGCACCAACTTCCTCAACCTTGATACCCTCTGGCCTCCAGCAGAATGAGCTTCCAAGGAAATATTGATTTTCAATGTAAATGAAATTCTTTGCCCGTCGAATTGCATTTATATAAGCATCCTGAATGCTTCGGTCAATGATATTGTCTTTTCCACTAATAAGCCCTGCTTTGGCAGCCTCTTCAGGTGTGTCAGGAAATCCAAATGCTGCACCACCATCAATTGATCTAAACAACTGGACATTCCATGTTTCATGATCTTCTGGAAACATAACTGGGGATGGGGGAATGAAGATGTCTTCAAGCTCTCTAATCTGAACAAGCACATCCTTTCCCCCTTGTTTCCTCCACCTTTGTTCAAAGTTGTATAAGACATCCCATGCAACGGGACCTTCCAACCGGCAATGAATATCATGCCATGGCTCCCTTGGACCACCTTTCGTGATGGCAGCACCAGTAAAGTTGGGCTGATGGAAATCTTCATGGTGAGCTGTGTCCAAGGTTCTGAATAGGGAATGGAAGGGTGCATCATATCTCCCATCACAGAGATCAATACCTCCAATAAAACTCACAATCCTCCTCCTCTCCGATGATGCTCCGGATCCGATGGGCATTTCACTGTCCACCACAACAATCTTCTGGTGGTGGGTGAACATGGTGGATATCTGCAAGTCTTGAACTATGCTCCCTCCATCATCAGGATTACGAGGGCACAAAATACAGTTGACATCAGTTCCCTGGAAGAAATTCTCTGTTTCTTCATCATGAGTAGCCATCAACCCATCCTTCTTCAGCAAATCCACAGAGGTTCTGTCATCCCAAACAAGCATAAGAACTCTGACACCTTCACCGGCTTTTTTCTTGAGCAGCTCCCCAAGGGTGATGTCTCCTCCAGGCTTAGGCCTCCTATTGTCCCTTATCAAGTGGATCTCAGTATACACAGACCACCCAGTTATGTAAACCAAGTGCTTTGCATTAGTGATTGCATCAAATATATCCTCCCAGCATCTATGTGGTTCATAAAACTCGTTTCCATCAAGAGCAATTTTTGGGATAAACCCGTTTGGGATATGGGCATCTTGGTACAGAGAAACTCTGCATCCCTTTCTTTGTGAGAAAAACGTGTAAGGGACACCAGGAAATTTGGCACTCCTAATTCCCATAGACCAGTTACGGTCTCGTGTAACATCAAAGAATTGGAGCCTCACATGAATCTTAGAACCCTCACGAACAGGATTGCGGTCATCATCTAAGATTTCAAGCCATCTATCCACCTCTTCTCCGTTTAGGATTTCCTCAACTGGTACGTAAGCTCTTCCATATAGTGTTGCCCCAATAGCGTCATCATCTTTGACAGTGAAGATCACATTAGAGGCCATATGAGCACAGTAGATATGAAATGACTCATACCACCGGGGATTGACACGTTCGTTTTCTATAATTCTGGTCCGGCCAACTCTAGCTTTTTCTAGATCAACTGTTGCATAGATTTTGGGCGTGTCTTTGCCAATGCCAACAGCCTCTCCAATGTTTTCAACAATCTGCAAGAAATATTTATGGATCAAATCAAGAGAAAATAAAACTATAGGTATTAGCTATAAACCTTCCAATTTTTCCAATAAAAAAACAAAGGAAAGAATTGTAAAAAGAGAAACAAGAACAGAAGCATACATAAGAAAAACAAAAATAAAAACAAGTGTTCAATTTTCATAATCCTTGTAAACAAAGTCATGGAAACCTAGCCCTTCTAAGAAGTAACCGCATTCTATTTTTGTTCATCACCCTGATCTTCTTATGCATAAAAACATATCACAACATAGATTTTAAGAACTCAAAGACAGAATGGTGAAACTGTGCAGCATTCAGAACATCCAGGAAAACACTAGCAATCCATTTTTCATCAATGGCCTATACATTACTATAATCTCATATATTCAGAAGGGTAGAAGGGTAAAAAGGCCATTACCCAATGTTGATCCCAGCTATTTGGGATCTTAGGAGGGATAGACTGGACACGGTCCTAACCTACTACTTTGGATCTAGTGTCATTTTGGTCCCCAAACTTTAAAATGTGACAATACAATACCTAAATTTTCAAAACGTGTCAATCCAATACTTAACGTTAACTGTATGTTAACCAGCCGTTAAGTAACATTTGAAAAAAACACATATACCCTTCATGTCATCTAATTTTCTTTGTAAACCATCCAAACATTGACAAAAAATTAACAGTATCAAATCCTTGCCTCTTCTATTCAAGAAAATTGGGGTCATGTCTCAGTGGGTATTCTGGTGACCCCAACTTTCTTGAATAGAAGAGACAAAGATTTGGGACTATTAATTTTTTATCAACGTTTGGATGGTTTATAAAGAAAAATATATGACATTCAAAGGGTATTTGTGTCTTTTTCAAATGCTACTTAATGGTTGATTAACATCCAGTTAACAATAGGTGCTGAGTTAACACATTTTAAAAGTTTGGGTACTAAATTGTTGCATTTTAAAGTTCAGGGACCAAAATAACACTAGGCCCAAAGTAGAAGGTACTAATTGAGAATTTTTCCTTATTTCTCATGCACTTTCTACTTAATTGAATTAAATTACCCTTTTTCTCTGGAAAAAATATTTTACAAAAAGTACAAAAACGAAAGAAAAATAAAACAAAAAATAATTAATCTTTGACAAATTTCTCCTCAACAATAATAACAATCAATAGAATGCTACTGGATGTCTAGAAACGATTCTAGTACGCAGTTAGGTAGAAGCTGAAGAGAAAGAAGACCCAGCGAGCACAAGTTTCAGTTGGAGGAAAACTTTAGTAAAGATTTTGTTTCACATTCCTTTATTTTAAGTGAAGAAAGTTTAAAAGTTCCCACATCAGTAATCTTTCCTAAAAAAGTTTTCCATAAGATCTATTTGTATTATTGCAATTGTGGAGTTTTGAAATTTAATATACTCGTGTATGTAAATGCTGCAAGCTTCTGCAACTTTACAAGCAAGAGTCACGAATTAAAAAAAAAAAAAAAACAATAACAATTAAAAATTTAAGGAACTTGGGAACAACCGAAAATCTATAACAAGCCTGTGTGTGTAGGTTGTAAAACCTTCAAAAATTTCCCTTAAAAACCTATTAATCTAGTATTGCAACCTTACCAGCACATTCATACAGAGACAAAAAACAAGAAGAGAAAAGAAAATGGACACAGATGAAAGTGGGACAAACTCAGAGAAATATGGCTTCTAACATTTTGTTGGATGGTTATATTTCAAGCCTTTGATTTTCTCTTTGATCCAGTTCGAGTCCAAACACAATTTTTTTTTTTCAAAAAATAAGTACTTTATTTCATCCAGACGCTTCAAAATTGCAATCCACAGTTGAGATCAAATACCTGATGGAGGAACCCTCCAGGGCCGCCACCTCCTCCTCCGGAAGATAGCCTATCCACCTCGTAGATCGTGACGTGAAGCGACCCATGGAGTAAAATATCCGACATTTTGGAGACCTCTGCAAAGTACACAAACGTTACCTATTGCTTCAACAATCCGAACAGATTAACTGAAGAAAATCATAGCAAGACATACTACTTAAGTTAAATGAGCTGAATTTGCAGGAAAACTTGTGATCGATCACATTCACCAAGAGCCGAGCTTCACAGAGCAACCTAACTTTGCATTTGGCATTAATGATATATCCACAGAAAATTTGTTTCACACCAGCGAAATGTATCGAGAGAAAGAGAGAATGGGAGAGGAAGAGATGAACACTCCAAGCAAGAGTTCAGAAGGCAACGGAGATGGAAGGGAAGAAAAGACCCGATGGCTTGCCTTACGGAACTGCATGAAATCTTTAGAGACGGAGAAAGAATGGAACAGTAGAATTGAGAAGAAGAGGAGGACGAAGAAGAAGAAGAGATCCGAAAAAAGAGATCAAAAACCCCGCGAAGAAAGAAGGAAACAACGTCAGATCCGATTTTTTACGGACATACAAAAGGTTGAGAAAAGGGACCCGATCTTTTTTTTCCAATATTAATTTGAGATTAGAGATTGAATTCAGTGTGTCTCCAGACAGGATTTCAAGCCAAAACGAAACTAACGAAGGCGTGTTGGAGCAATGATGAGTAATGAACAAATGATCTTGATTCGAATAACGAGTGGGTCACGATTCGAATATTTATGACCGGACCAATTACACTCAGCGGGCGGGTATTTGTGAACCCGCTACTGTTTCTGTCACTTTGGTCAAAGTTTTGCTTTATGGAATGACCCACCAAATCATTGGTGCCGCTTGTGCTTTTGAGGCAACAAAAACACGTCAATCTATTAAAAAGTGAAAAACACGTCAGTATGACACGTGGATCTTTAGATGAAGTGGCACAGTTGTGTAAGAATTGGTGGGGCCCTTTGAGATTGATCGGATCAACATGGGATGGTGTGGTCGTAACAAGAGTTAATGGAATGGAAGTGCATATTTCCTGCCAACATCATACTAACATGAGATTTGCTGTGTCAGATCAGATCATGTTGGTAGGGGTGTTGGAATGTGTTTTGTTGGCAGAGATCTAAATGAATGGAATGATCCCCTATTGGCAGCTGTCAATAGGGGCACAATCTGATCCACCTTGCGTAGAAATTGGTGGGGGCCTATAATTTATCTTGGAATACTTTGATGACGACTGGAAAGCGAAAAAAAAAAAATATTTCATTGATACTTGAGGGTGTTATGAAATATTGCACTTCGTCCACTAGTGGTGAGTAAGAAAAACCGAAAAATCGAATCTAGACCTAATTGAAAATTCTAATTAATTGAATTTGTCAATTCCGAATTGAAAATTCGGATTGGATATTAATTCCGAATTTGTCAATTGGATATTTTTCGAAAAATTGAAGGTATCGGTTCAGTAATATAAAAAATCAATGGTTAAATGAATCGAATTGGCGGTTAACTGAACCCATTAATCGGTTAATTAATCAGCTTTGTTTGGTTTTGGTTTCCAAAATCAGTACTATCGATTTAATTTGGAATTTAATCGAATTGTAAACACCTTATAATATTTATCTACATTATAAGGATGTTCACAGTTCGATTTAACCAAACCGTGGGTTTATTTTTGAAACTAAACCAATACTATCAGTTTTTGGAAAATCGATAAATGAAACTGAATCAAAGCCGATCAGTTAATTGCTAGTTCGATTCATCACTATTTTTTGTTTTTTTTTATATATTTATGCTATATATTATAAATAAATATATAAAGCTCACGATTCGGTTAACCGAACTGGTAATACTAGTTTTTGGAAAATTAGTAACCAGAGCCGATTGATTAACCGGTTGATTAGTTTTAGGGGTGGCCACGAGCCGAGCTCTTCATGAGCTACTCGAGCTCAACTCGGCTTAGTTTCAATTGAGCTTCGAGCCAAGCTCGAGCCCAATTTAAAGGCTCGATTGATAAACGAGCCGAGCTTGAGCCTAATAAAACTCAGCTCGTGAGGCTCGCGAGCCGAGCTCGAATATATATATATATAGAAAATAATATATATAATAATTAATAAAAATATTATAATTCTTAATTTTTTAAATATCAAATAAAAAATTATATATAATTTTTTATTTTTATAAAGTATATTATAAATAAATATATAATAAAAAATTATAAAAAATATATTATGTTTTATAAATTATATATAATATAAGTTTAATTTACCGCCAAATTTTTATATTGGTTAATCAAATACATTTAATCTTTTAAAAATACCAAAGCATCTGATTCAATTAACCGGAATTTTTTATTTGATCTCATCAGTTCGATTTGATTTTTTGGTTTTTCCGTCTTTTTGTTCACCGCCTAATCCAACACGGATACAATTGTTATGCAAGGAGCCAAGGAGTCCTTGTGAACCAAATGTGCCGGGAGAACCCTGTCAACAGCTCATGTTATTGAATTCCCCCAAACAGGCACTTAGAAGATGACCATATGCACATATAGGTTCTCAAAGAAACCAAGTTTTTGCTCACTTGGCTCAGGCTCACAAGTTATAATTTGTGTTGTGGGTTGATTAAATCAGGTTGGTAAGAGACAAAGATACGTGAAAATCTGAGGCTCAGCTTGTTTTAAGTCAGGGAAAAGTATCATTTTAAATTGCCCAAAATTCGACATTGTATAATTAATTTGTATTAGGGGTGATCATTTCAGCCTGGCCCGGCCTGGCCCGGAAATTCCGGGCTTGGGCCTAAGTTTTGTGTTCAAGCCCAGCCCAGACCTGGCCTAGCTCGCATATATTTAAACTTATACATGTTGTGTATAATGTATACATATGTATACATGTTATTTTACATTAAATTATATATTTTATATATAAATATTATAACATGAAATGTATAATTTATATTATATGTAATATTTTATATTATATAATGTATAAAATAAGTTTATATACATGTTATGCATTTAATATAAAATATTATAGATATGTAATGTTTTATATACAAAAGACATTGGCCCAAAATCAGGCCCAGCCCAGGCCCATGTAGACATGGGCTAGGGCTTATGTTTCAGGCTTGGAACCCTAGGCCAGGCCGGGCCCAGGCCTAAGCTATAGCCCTTATCATAATTGCAAAGCCCAGCCTGGGCCTGGCCCATGATCACCCCTAATTTGTACATAAACCAAAAATGGATCTCCTACACACTAACCAATGAAAATTCATCAAAATACACCATAGACTCCATCATGGTTTTCGAACCGCCATTGACCCGGACGGTAAGACCGTTTGGCTCGAAAACTGTATAGACAACTGGATCTGTTTTACCCCAAACCTGGTCCTTGACCAAAAACCATTGAATTGGTCAACAATTTATTGTTCCGAGCAGTCAAATTGTTAATTTGTTTGACTCATTCAACGGTTTTGGCCATTTTTTATTTTAATTACTTTTTTTTTTATTTTTTATCAAAATGAACCGTTCATTCAAACCAAAGGTCGAACTGTCGACCCAGAAACCGTTGGCCAGAATGGTTCTGATTCCGGATCGCCTTTTAAAACATTGGACTCCATTTGATTCGTGGGAATAGGGGTCTTGAATCAATTCGATTCCAACTATTAAGTTGAGTGGAATTGAAATCTGATTTCTATTATTAGTGGAATGCCATTCCTCATTCCCTCTCCCTCCCTTGGGAATGAGAATGCATTTTAGCCAATTGTGGTTCTGATTCCAATTTTAACCTCAACCGAACAGGTGAGAGGTGAGAGGAATAGACCATTCTGATAACAGACCCTTAATTTAAAGCACAAGTATAGGAGAATACACAAAACATTCTAACTTTGTGAACAAAAGCCTATTCCATGTAATTTGATCTCTCATAAATGCTGGGCTGTATTGCTTCATGAGACTACACAAGGAGGTATCGTCAACACCGGCAACAAGATTTAATCCCAAGTCTCTAGGGATGCCAATGTGTCGGGTCCGACCTGACAACTCCGATGGACTCAAACCGATGGGTCTAATTATTATTGGTTCGGAATTGGTTCCATCCAGCCCGAGCTATTTGCATATATATATATTTAATATATAAATATATTTATTATATATTAAATAAATTAATATATATATATAATATTTTCAGTAGGTGTATTATAATCGGGTTCATCAGATTAAACCCAATTGCCCGAGAATTGATCGGTTCAGTTCTGGGTCCTTAATATTTGTTGTTGGATTGGTTCTGATTCTAACTAGACCCAACTCAAACCCGAACTATTTACAGCCCTAAGTCTCCACTACAACCAACGAGAGAAATTTATCAACTAAATCACCACCAATTGATAATGGTGAGGGTGTGAAGAGATAGTTCAAGTTCAATACGAGATGTGAGATGGTAGTGGAGTCAAGTGGAAGCCCCGGCACATGTGATTAGGGGTGATAATTTTTCACCCAATCCGCTGAATCCACCCATTTACTTGGCGGGTTGTGTGATCAACCCATCACCCAATCCACCCATTTAAATGGGTTGGATTGGATTGTGGATAATCATTGGGTTAAGCATTATAGATATAAGTATTAATTTCTTAGCTTTTTTTTTTAATTTTCTTCATTTGAATTAAATAATTTATAATTAATATATTAATTTTTTATTAATTATTGACTAAATTTAGTTTTGTCTTGAATCAACACACTTAACCCAACATAAATCCAAATCAATTTGACCCGAGTTTGGACTAGTTCAACGCGGTCTGACCTGATCCAACATATACCGATCCAGGTCAACCTAAATTCAAAATAGACCCCAGGCGGGATGGTTCGGTACCGCTTGCTTTGCCCGGTTTGGGTTGTCCAATCTGACCAGTATTCACACAGTTGACCCGACCCGGTACATGCCGATCTGGGTCGACCCGAATCCAAAACGTTTTCGGGTGGGATAGTTCAGTGTTCACGTGCTTTGCCTGGTCCGAACTGTCCGGCCGACGGATATCCACACAAGCCGACCTGAATCCAAACTGGTCCAATTTACTTACGTTGACCCACTTTGGGTCAATCAGTTTGGTCCCAAACCCGTGCATAAACCTGATATGGACCAACCCAACCGGACTGATCCAGATTTAAACGGTTCGACCACCCTTTATGTGATTAGATCGAAGATAATCCAATTAGATAGTTCAAATTGGTATGACCAGTTTGAACCTAAGTGGTTCGGTCAAACCCAAAATCCGAATATAGTCAAATGGCTTCGCCACTTGTGTAAAAATAACATGCATGTAATGTTATTTGAACCTTCACCACTTGTGTAAATAGTAACTACAATTACAACCAAGCTATGACCAACTTATTTATTTAGAGAGAATTATTTTATTTTTTAAGTCCATAAATATAAGATTAATAGGTTTGGACGAGTTCGATTGAATTAAAGCTAGTTTGGGTAAAACTTAATCCATTTACTTTTATATAACTGAGTCATTTATGCGTTAGCGGGCTAAATGGGTTACCCATCCAATTGCCACCGCTACTTGTGATCCACCTACAATGCTAACTTTCTCTCTTCCCACCTGCACGTGGAGATAGAGTCTGTGAAAGTGAGTGATACCTTGTTGCAAGGGGAAATCATGAAGAGCTAATGTAGAAATGAGATTGGGAGAAGTGGAGGGAAAAGAGAGATAGCAACTTCTTTTTCTAAAGAAAAAAAGTGATAAAAAGAAAGGAATAGAAAAGCTCATGCGAAGCCTACATGAAACCACACTAGTGATATTCTGTTGAGAACTTGATAACTGTTTATTGGCTGCTAGCCATAAATGCAAGTGGAAGATTGGGTGGATGCGCATCATATGTTAGGGCTGATGTGTGGGGCAAAATGATTCGTAGATAGAGAGAGAGTTTAATTAGGATACAAGGACTTTGCCACCATAGTCATTTTGGTGTATTTTGGGCCTTTTGGTATCACAAATTCACAATAAAGGTTGCCCTTATAAGAACAACGGTCTGATTCGAACTCTCAATGTCATAGATTGATAGATCGATAAAGCTAGTTGCAAATGGTGTCTGAATTAGACTTCAAAATCCAATTAGATCAAGGTAGTGCCCAAAATTTGATCAGTTCATAGATCAAATATTCCACCTCAGTTCGATTCCATACAATCCAATTCAATTATATTAATATGCATACTCATATGTTTTTTTTTTTTTTTTGTAATGAATCATAAGTCTCATAGAAGTTACTTTTCAAAAATTTTATTTATAATATACAATATCAAGATTATCTTTAGTTCATTTTATAATAAAATATAATATTCTATTTATTTAATTTAAATTATTGATAAAATCCAATCCAGAGATTAATGGATCAAAATTTGAAACTAGGAATATCTAGGTTGATCTACTTCATCATGCAAAGTGAGAATCAGAATGGTTGTGAAACATATGCACTTGATGGCTGATATGGAGCATTATTATTAGTTAATCCCTAACACAGCCATAAAATGCAGCTAATCTGGGTAAGGGTGCAAGTAAGGCCAGGCTGGGTCAGGTTGACATCAACCTTAACTTGAGTTGTTGAACCCCTAACCCAACTCTAAAACTTCTGGTTAGGTTCAAGTTGGGTTTGGGTTGGATTTGGGATGGCCTAATTTTTCTATTTCCTTTTGCCAAATGTATTTTTAGGGTTTAAGTTAATTAAATATTAATTTTATTATGCATAGAATACTGTTATCATGGTTTAGAAAGAATTTGCTGTTAAACTTGAAATTTTAGTATGCGTAGAATACTGTTATCATGCTTTAGAAAGAATTTTCTGTTAAACTTGAAATTTTTGACATATAATATACATACATACATGTATACTTGAAGAAAAAAAAAAGAAAAAAACAAATACAAGAATATAGAGATATATACATTTATGGATGCATATTTGTATATGCATACATGAATGAATAATGAATACACATACATATACACATAAGTACTTAATTCTGGTTGGGTTAGGTTAGTTAAGGCCAAGGTTCATACTTTTTCAACCCTAACTCTAATTGATGTAACTGTTTCTGGTCACGTACCAATTTTTTGTGATGTATCAATTTTTTTTGGCTAAGTACCTCGTCATTTGACCTGCTCCTAGCAGAGGATGGTGGAGTACTTTCAATTCAGATAAAACCTCATCAGTCCTCTCCGCAAGGTCCTTTCTACAAAGATGAGCTCTTCGTGGCTTCCGCAGGAGTTGGCGGCCAATGGACTACATAGGCACCCTTGTTGGTCGAGCCTTCCAAGGCTCCCGTGTGAGTTGGTGACCTAAAGTTAGTAGTGCTGCCCCCAAAGGTCGAGTTCCTACTAGCTTCTTGTAGGACTGGGTGACCGGCATTACGAGGCTGATTCAGCGGAATCACAGGTAGTTCGGCACCCGGCCAGCCCGACACCTCACAGGTAGCTCGGCACCTGGTCAGCTCGGCACCTCATAGGCAACTCGGCACCCGGTCAGCTCGACACCTCACAGGTAGCTCGACACCTGGTTAGTTCGACACCTCACAGGTAGATCGGCACCTGGTCAGCCTGACACCACATAAGTCCCAATCGCCTCTTTGGCATGGGCAAAGTCAAGAAGAGTGGACTATGAGTCGCTCCCAAAGCCTACGGGCCACATTACTACTAAAAAACCCAGTCGCCTCTACGGAATGGGCAACACAACTACTTAAGACCCAGTCGCCTTTTTGGCATGGGCAAAATCAAGAAGAGTGGACTACGAGTCGCTCCCAAAGCCTACGGGCCACATTACTGCTTAAGACTCGGTCGCTTCTTCAGCATGGGAAAATCAGCAAAAGTGGACTATAAGTTGCCCCTAGAGCCTAAGGGCTACAGTACTGAACTGGCAGAGACCTCCTCACCTTACAGGCAGCTCCTAGAGCCTAAGAAATTGGACCAACGCTTACTAGCTCGTCGACTTACGGGCCAAAAGGAGAAATCTACTCCCTTCGCCGAGTTACTCTCAGCTCGGGAGTGGGGAGCAAATGATGAGGGTGGATTTGGCCCTCTAGTGAAAATACGACACCTGGCACCTCATGCCAACTAAGTGCAACCTCTTGACAACTAGCTCGGCACTTACAAGCAGCCTAACGTCTTATGGAGAGCTCGCCACTTACGGGCAGCTCGGCACCTGGTTAGCTCGACACCTCACAGGCAGCTCGGCACTTACAGGCAGCCTAGCGTCTTACGAAGAGCTCGCCACTTAGGGGCAGCTTGGCACTTACAAGCAGCCTGGCGTCTTACGAAGAGCTCGCCACTTAGGGGCAGCTCGACACCTATAGGCAACTCGGCATAGGTAGCTCGCCACAGGCAGCCGGCCACTCCACAGGCAGCCTGGCATCTTACGAAGAGCTCGACACTTAGGGGTAGCTTGGCATATCGCAGGAAGATCTCCTGTCTGACAACCGTACCTGACACCTGCGCCCACGTCTCTCGCTAGGCGGCGCCATGCCTGCCAGCCCTGAGAGCTGTCCCTTGCCTGGCAAAGCCGTACCCTACAACAGTTGCCTGCACCTGCCACCTCAGCTCTGTCAATAACGGTTGTGGCAAAGAGACAGAGGCGGTTACGCCTGATTTGACTGGACACCGCTATATAAGGACTCCAACCCCCAAAGACAAAGGGGGGAGAGAATGAAAAAATGGAGGTAATCCCTGCTCTCTAGCTCTCTCATTCCTCTAATATCATCTTCAAGCCCTCTACAATCAGAGTGCTAACTTAGGCATCGGAGAGTCCCCGCCGGGTAAGTACCCCCGGGCCCCCTAGTTCAGTTCTCGCAGGTTCCTCAAGGTCCCGCCGCCTACAAAGAGGAGGAAAGATGGAGTTCTCGCAGGTTCCTCAAGCTCCCGCCGCCTACAAAGAGGAGGAAGGATGGAGTTTTTGCAGGTTCCTTAGCTCCCACCGCCTACAAAGAGGAGGAAAATATGGAGTTCTCGCAGGTCCCTCAGCTCCCGTCGCCTACAAAGGAGAGGAGATCACCTCATGTAGAGGGCAGTCGGGTTGCGCTACACCAAGGAGTTCCACCATCCTCTGAGTTACAGGTCGCCTAGGAGCAGGTCAAATGACGAGTCCACCAAGGTAGCTCACCACCAAGGAGCTCAGCATAGCTCTCCCCCGGGCAGTTCGTCATCAGGGAGCTTGGCATAGCTCTCCCAGGTCGGCATAGCTCTCCCCCAGGCAGTTAGCCATCAGGGAGCTCGGCATAGCTCTCCCCAGCTCGGCATAGCCCTCCCCAGTTCGGCATAACTCTCCCCCAGGCAGTTCACCACTAGGGAGCTCCACCATCCTCTCTTGTGAGCAGGTCAAATGACGAGATACTTAGCCAAAAAATAAAAAAATTGGTACGTGATCAGAAACGATTGCATCACTAATCCTTACCCAAACTTCAACTCAACCCTAGTTTTTTCAGGGTGGGTTGGCTAACCCAACCCAAGTTACAGCCTTAATTCTGGATGGGTTTCTCTTTCTCTGTTTTGGTTTCAAGAAGACATGCCAGTGCGCTTCATGTGGTGGGTCAGCAGTGTTTATCACTGGTCTTCTCCAATAAAGACCAAGTTTACCCTACTAAGTACTAACCTGAATCTCACCGCACACAGGAAACAAAAGGTGGTGAATATTTTCCGATTATCGCCTATTTTAATGACAGATAAAATGTTGTATAATGCCTCTCCAATATGTCTTAGAGGTGTTCTTATCATTGTCATCCAAGCGATGAACGAGTTTCTAGATATGAGTTCAGATTTGCGCCCCACATAGCACGCCCCACAGCAAATCTCAACCGAACCATGTAGGTATGGGAGATGTTCCGTGTGGGGCTCACTCTGTGGGGCGCAAATGTGAACTCCCTTAATATATGATTTGGCACCAGACCAGCCAGACCCAAAACTAATCTTCTTCATGTGCACTTCAAGATGCACTCTGTTGTTTTGCGCTCCAATTTACTCACAATTTCTAACTCCACTGAAGAGACTGTAGCTCACCTGTTTCTGCCCAAAGTTGAAAAGAAGCTTTTCCTGAAATCTTTTCCAGATAACACCATATAAATGGCTCAAGTCATGAAAAGTTGTACCCACTAGTGATGGGCTCTCGAAATTTTATCAACCACCATTTGCCTGCTGTTAGCTTGCCCATCAAGAGCCATATATAAACTTTACTATTACTTGAGGCTGTAGGGGAGGTGTTCTGGGTGGGACAATTCATCCCTGGCCCTCTCTTGGAGCCAGAAACCTTTGACTAAGTCCATCCTGGCGTCAATCCAGAACTTCTCTGACCAGATGTTGACAAGTAATTGGAACATCTGGCTTTTGACTCACTCTAGAACCAGTTGATGATGATGAGTAATTCAGCTTCCTGGTTGGCATGGGGATGCACGCCACAAGGTTAATTGCATGGCTATTATGCTCGGTCGTCTGTCTATCCAGGACTTTCTCATGTCCACCTTCTGCTTTGGTGTGAGATACCAGCATATGCAGGTTTTTTTAGGCATTCCGCTAGCTCAAGTGCTGTTTCTTGATTATTATACCCAGAGAAAGAAGCCAAATGCCAAGATTCATTTAGTACCATTCACAACAATATCAAGCAACACAGGGAACTCTCTTTTATGCTTTTTTCTTGATGTATGACCAATATCTCTACTAGATACATATGTGCAATGAGTTTATGGTGACAAACGGAAGGAAGACGTGTCTGGACTAAGCTCCTGAGCAACTCGGAGGAGGTGCTCTATATTGATTTCAGGATAGTGCTGGAGAAGTTTCAAGTTGGCTATAAAATCACCACTAAGTAGCCTGCTTCTCACGCACAACAACATTGCACAACATATCCGAAGCAGCATATCCTGTGCATCATGGCATTTCCGTGAATCAACATTGCGTTAGACATATATTGCACAAATGCATAGGCATACATGTATACATGGAGGTAAAGAAGAGAGCAGTCAATTGAGAAAACACATAAATGGTCAAGATTAAGCCTAATGAGATGCAGATAGATAATGCTTTGCACGCACACACACAAAGACATTGAGGGAGGCAGACCTGAATACCGAATGGATTACTTAAAATAGAATCCCATATTCTCATGATAGAATTGAAACTAAATTCCTGTGTTAGCAGTAAAGTAATCCATCTGAATCCATAGAACTGTGGATTAACCTGCAAAATGGAATAGAAAGACAACCAACGAGACTCAGTCGAATAAGTAGATCAGAAAATTCTAGGACCTCACTTGAGGCATAAATGCATTTGTTCATATGGCTGTCTTTTTCTTCTTTGTTCACCTTGTTGGAAATCTCAAGATGTCGCCACAGCTCCTCATCATTTGCTTTCAGTATCTCTGACAAACGGGAAAGGGTGGAATGGATTCCTACTGCACTATTATCCAATTGCTGGCAGAAATGATCTACAGAGTCGCTCAAGAGTCGAACAAAACAGGCAAAACTATCTGCTTCTGCGTTTGCCTGTAAAATAGAGATTAAAAGATTGCATTCAGTTTAATATGCATCACTTAATGGGTCTCGGATGGGATTAATCCCAGATCATAAAATACTTATAGGATAGTTGAAACCATCCAATCTATAATGTCCATTCCCCCCAGATGCTTGGATTTTAGTTTTGATCATCCATGTTAAGTTGATACATCAAATAATAAATTTTATGTTCCCACTGTATCCAATAAAAGTGTCCTTGATGTATTTCTAAGACATAAATGACCATCCAAAACCTCTGATACATATAATGGTCTGATCTGTTATCCTTCTCGAATCATAAAACCCCTCCAATTTATCATGTTCTTTTGGGTAGAATGAACGAATGACATCTTCAAGAATGGTTATCGTAATACATGGTTTTAACAATGGTTATCATAATTTAATGATAATAGACATCACTTTAGGGATATAGTCCACCGTCATGTGTACATTGGTATTATCATTCTATTATGCTTATTATTTAGGCTGCTATTCTTTCAACATACACACCAAGGCGCTCCTTTAATTTATGTTCCAACACCAACTTTATTATCAAAAAGTAGTATGAACCAACAGCATTCCATGCTGAACAATTTATAATCTAAATTTTGTAATGACTTGTACAGACTCCTAGAAATACAATAAGAATATAAACTATTAGAATCTCTTCCAACCTTTCTTTTATTTGAGTATTGCAGAACCTCCGCAAGTGACAATACAATAACAACCATAGGTCTTGGAAGAAATTTATAATAAGAAAATCAAAGAAAAAAAAATTAATTACAATTTAAATAGAGGCCATTGCTTGAAGCAATAGTAACATCTCCACTGACAAGTGTGAGAATGTGGGTTTGAGTTTGAGAGAGACCACTTGGCACAAGAAAAAAAATTGTCAATGTTCAGGTCCTAATCCAGTCCACCCTTCCCAAGGCTCTGGATGGCCAGGACTATCATCTGGTAATGACCCTTCCTTTATATAGAAGTCCAGAACATGGAAAATTTACAACATTTTCTTTTCTTTGTAAACAATTTCACTCGCAAACACAATAGTAAATTTGTACTTACATTATATCTGTTGTTTTTTACTACACACAAATTTTGCATTGGTACCCTTCTCTGTTCTCCAGTGAAAATTTATCAAACTCTTGAATCATCAAGGTGCATGACAGCGAGAAACTCTTTTGTTGACCAACAGATAAAAGATGATTTAATTTAGAAATTAGCCATATACCAAGATACCCATTTTCTTATTTGTTTCTTATATCCAACAGCAAACTGCTTTTCTTTCTGAAATAGTCTGACGGATACTCTAAAGGCCTCAATTACTTCTTTGTTATTCTGGAATTCACTATCACTTGATCCTGATTTTTCTGGAATTTGCAGAGGAAAATGATAAATTGTTCCTTCCAACCCACCTTAGAGTTTTGAAATCAAATGCATATTTATCCAACAAGAACTGCATAAATTTAGTCATGCTTCTTCACAAGTTGAATATCTAAAGGTAACTCATTCTCAAAGTTCTCTTACAGCATTTTGCTCATCTGGATCAGTACTAAATATGTAGTACAGTGGTGCCAAGACCTCGTTCATTCCTTGCACATAACGAATTGCAGGGTTTAGTTTTGCAAATAACAGAAGAATGTTTCTCATAGCTTCCTGTACATGAAACAGAAAACATCCTATAAATCAGAGCCTTTTTTTCTTGTTGTAATTTCTTTACCTAATACACCAAAGAAATTTTCATAAAAATTAAGAGACAAACTAAAAAATGGGACACATGTATAGCAAATTGGGAATGGAAGTTTTCTTTAGTATGATATTTACTACATAGCGAGTAGAAAGAAAATTTGAAATGAAATACCCGGTTCTTTCTGCTAAATGATGAATCCCCTGAGAAAAATTTCATATCTGGGTGAGTTCGTTGCAAATCACGGTCAATCTGGTCTGCAATCTCTGCATCCTAAAAGCATGGCCACCTATAACTATCGCTGAGCTGAGCATATCACAAGGTGTCATCAAGATATATTTTAAGGTAGAGGATTCATTTACCTGGAAATATTTGTGCCAAAAACTAGTCTTTCCAAGGCTCAGAGGATGATCTTCATGAGAAATCTCATGCCTCCTTAGTGGTCCATCTACATCACAGCCTCTATCCTGCTCATGAGAAGCGATAGTTTCTTCCTTTCTTCTTGTAAATTCTGACTGTCTAGAAAAAAAGCTTTTAATTAGAGCACAGGAATATATATATACTAAAGTTCATGAATAGGATCGGTTCATTAACATCTTACAGGACTCAAGAGCAGCTCCTCTTTTAGAGCAGCATATTTTAAGCGACTTTCAGTCAATGCTCCTTCCCATATATCCCGAGAAGCAGGCAAATAACCTAAGAGCAACTACTTGTGTGCAACAAAGCAGTTGGTAATCAGTACCCATTTGCAAACCATCTGCATGTTTTAAACTGTCAATAATACCTAAGAGCTCTCTCCAGCTGAATGTGAGCTTCAAGTATCCATGGGGAATAAAAGATGATTAGTTTATTCCAAATGCAAATTGTCAGGAAAGTGGTTGTTTAGGTGATAGAATAAAAGTTCATCAGCTCAAGACTTCAATGACAAAACTTACAAATTTGATGCATATAAGAATTAATGGTGTTAAGATCAAAGATAGGAGCAATGCAGATACATTAGCTAGGGAAACTAGAGGAATAAACCGTAACATGTCTGAGCATTCTGAGTTGCTGAAGCAGGAAGAATAAACCAGATCAGAAAAAATTCCAAGAGTAAACATGGATCAACAAGGGTTGAAGTGTATGGGATATTAAGATCCATCTTATGAGGGAATCACAAAAAATATCTCATACTTCTCCACCTAAATAAATGAGCTAAATACCATGAATGGAATTATTAGAGAGATCGTAAGATAATTTATTACCTGATTAACTGTTCAAAAAAATCAAAATTGTGCAATTATAAGATGATTTAAACAAGTCATACATTGCAACCAAAAGAAAGGGGATTATGGCAGAATTACTAATGTTAATCTTATTTTATTTTATATCTCAAGACGTCACTTCAAATTTAAAATCTCGTCATTATAGGTGAAGGAAACTTTTATTGCAAATGTTAATTGAAGTAAGATTTTTTTAGCATTATCATGAAAGATGAGGTCTAAGTAAAGAGCAATTCTTTTAACTATAAGATTAATGGTCATATAGGACTAATCCATGATCCAATGTTTAAGTATATGCTTGTTGTTCTGCACACGTCTTTGGTGGTGTGGCTCCTATTGGGTCATCTGGGCCAAAGCAGATTGTAACAATTCCAACTACAGAAAGGCTCTGTTTATTATCATCTATATGTTCTCTTATCTTTCTGTATCAATGAGTATTTACTTCAAGGGGTGAGCAAATGGGAAGGTTCTACTTCTACTCAGAAATGACCTCGAAGCAGTCTTGAACCTACTCTACCCAATTTGTTACTGGGTAGGGTCTGGTTCCAAATTCTTGGAACAGACTACTAAAGGGGTATACCCTACCCGAACTTACCTGGAGAACCAGCCTTGGTTCGCCTTGGTGGAATCAGCTTTAGAACTGAACTTGCCTTGAAATAAATCCCAAAATACTTTGAGGATGTAAAGTTTTAAATCCAACTCGTGGTTGCAAAGGCCATGGTCTCACTTGACCATTGAGTCACTTAAGATATTTACAAAATTTAAATTATTATATTATATGCTAATCTACAGATTAAACTGTTCAATTTAATCAATAAAGGTAATGTAAGTTTTGAACTATATATTATGATTATTATTGTTATGATTGAAACTCAAGTTTTTAAAGAATAAGTTCCATTTTTTGGGGGTCGGGGGGGAGGAAGAGGCCAGGACCAGAACTGACCCTGGAGCGGATTTGACAGGATAAGTTCTGGTTCCAAAAACCTGCAACTGACCCCTACAAAGTAGTTTCCAGGTTCTTCCTTGAAACCAACCCAGACCATTCTCACCCCTAGTTACTTCTGTACTTGGTTTTCATTTACACACTAAACCTTATCCCTTTATATCCCTGGTTGTTACAGGTCATGCTCAAGCCTTATTCTCAAGAGTTGTAGGGCCCCAAAACCCAATGCTCTAAATTTTAAGCACTCCATACTGAAATTTAAGATTCAATCACTAAAAAGTGGAAGAGAAGGAAGTCCCAAGTCCTAAATACCCAATGCTTTTCTACATCAATTTGGTATCAAACGAAAATTTTCGCAAAACCACAAAATATGTATATTTGGGACTCCACATGCTGATCAGTCACTTGAGAAAAGAGGAATATTGTCATGTGGATTGAAAGTAGAAAGACATGGTTATCTAAATTTTGGTGTACATTAGGAAATCCTATTCAAACAAGACTAGATATGTCTATATTCTATAATGCTGGTTATCTCAGAAACCACTGAGGTAAACCAGCTATAGATAGGTTTCAATCTGCAAAAAGAGGTGCAGTTCACGATATTCTCTGCCTAATTTTTCATGAATTGACATATACCCAATAAAAGTTAAATAATGGTTCTGGAATCAAAACCTGGCTTGAAATTTAATTCCCAAAAGTTTAAGATCCGACAATAGGTCACTTCCTCTATACAAGTGACACTGAAATCTTACCTTCCAAGTTGTAGCACGTAAGCCTCCTCCATCAGGAAGACTGGAACTAGCAATTCTCTGCAATTTTTCTATGTTTATATCCTTCTGAGAAAGCTAATCAAGAAACATAGAGAAAAAATGGATCAGAATGACCATATAGATAAATGACGAGAGAAAGAATAAAAAAGATTCAAACAAAGAATGAACTTCAAACTATTCACCAATATACCTTAACTTCCTATAAAGTTTGAAGTGATTAGCCAAACTTCAGTAAAGAAAATAAAAAAAAAAAAAAGGATCAGAAATGAACTGATCAACACCTGCATTCTCTTACATATAAACAGATTCCCCTAATTTCAAAGTGAAATAAAAAATCACCTCAAACTCCAATTCCGATCTCTTCTCATCAGCAGCCAGGATCGCAGAAGCAGAAACCGGCGTTAAAATCTCTCTACTGCTTCTCCGTCGGACGGGGACATCCAATTCTGCGTCAGTCTTGTCGTCATCACCATTTTCGTTTTCTGATCCAAATCCGTTGGACTGAAACGTCTCGAGCTCTTCACCTGACTCGAACCCTAAGTCGAAGATTCCACCCTCGGCTTCCTTGTCTTCGAATCCGGCCACCAAGCTGCCGAGCCTATCAGGAAAGGCTCGCCTGTGTTTCTCCGGGATCTTAAGCTTCCCTTTTAGCATCATTCAAGATTCCGATTTGCTTCCATGGAAGCTCAGGAGAGGTAAAAGGAAAAGATGAAAGAGTGTTTTGGTTCCAGCTTCCATTACTCGCGCGCTTTCGAACCTCTCACTCTCTTTCAAAAGAATGGTAGTTAACCGTTGAATGGTAGAAATGCAGGAGAAGATATCTTGGAACATCGTAAGTCTATGATCTCCAATAGAATGTTCAATCTACACTGTCCGTATGACTTACGAAGAATCCAATCTAGACCCATCAGATTCAATCCACTGTTCACTTTTTGGATGGGACGATGAATCCAAACTTGCGGATGCTAACCCTATGATCAGGTAGTAGAAAGTTGCTATCGTTCTAAACCAGAGACCTGTGTTGGACCAGCCAAGGGTTACCCATTGGGCAGGTTGAATTTCAAAACTGGCATTCTTGTGGTCCTTCAATGCAACCTTCTCAGCCGGTAATTTGCAGCTTTGCTACCACGTGTCCTGCTTAGGGTAGTGGTAAACTCTACAACAACAATCCGCTTGTAAGGTTGACATATTAAATTGGTATGATTTTTTTGGATAAATTACAAAGCCCCCTATATTAGGGGGTTAGTGATAATTACCCCTGAACTTTCTTTTGCGAAAAAAACCTCTTTAAACTTTTACTTTACAACAAATACCTCTGGATGTTAAGTCAGATGGTAGAATACATTAAATTATCAAAATACCTACCATTTTTCTCATTATTTTCTCTTAAACCCTAATTGACCCAAAAATATTTCCATTTTCTCTAAGGGGTTTTTTTTTTGGATTTTGAGAGAGAGGAAAGTTGGTCAATGAGACTTTGATTCCCATTGACCAAAAATTCCATTTTCAGCTTTACGTGAGGACCGGGAAAGTTTATTTTCTTGGGTGGGTAAATAACTTTCCCCCTAGGGGGAAAGTTGTCAATACTTGAATGGGACAAAATTGCCCCTTTTAATAATGGATTTCTATGGTTAAAATGGTCATTGCCTTATTTACATGGGAAAAAAAGAACATGGGTAAATACACTTACCCGAATAAGTGTTTCATAGGAAAAACTTACCCAAGTAATTGAATTTACCCGGGCAAGTTACTTACCGAAAAGTAAACGGGGCCTAAAAGAAATTAACTAAAATAACAAGAATCATTTCACTGGCATAGAAAAAGGAAACAATAATCATTTTCTTTAAATTCTTGTTTCACGTAACTAATATAAATGTCTCTCTTCATATTAAAATATAAAAATTATCCACTCCTTTCACCAATAAACAAGAGAAACCAAAGGAAACCTTAAATTTATATCTATTAGAAAGAAACCACCTCTACCATTTCATTTGAATATTGAATCCAACTATAAATTTGTAATGATATATTAGAGTAACTGAGAAGACTACAATATCATATTTAGAAAACTAATCGAATCATAAACTGTTTAAATAAATAAGCAAAAGGATATTTTGGGGATTTAAAAAATTAATCACAGCTGAATGAGAATCTTCTTTGAAGTTAAATATGAAAGTTGAGGGAGTAAGATACCGTTATATTTGATATAATTAAGAAAGAGATCTTATTACCCTTTAGTTTTAATATTGAAATCTCCCCTCTAGTTTTACAATGGTAACATAGGATTTAAACCTCCACTGCTGGAGCAAGATACCGTTATATTTAATAAAATTAATAAAAAGACTTTATTACCCTTTATTATTCTTTTAAACATTTAAAGAAGACCACCAAACTATAAACAAAGAAATAGGACGAGATGGTGGGTGTCAACATCTTAAATACAAGAAGACCCCGTCCTGAAGTATTTTGACACTTTAAAAATTGCTTGATTCATCACGGCATGGAAAAGAATTCCAACGGGGTGATGATGGGGATCGGAATAAAAATCTCCTTTTCTTAATCAATGCATGCTCCATTTTGTCAGTGAATCAGTGCCCAAAAATGGTTACTCCAACCATCTCAGATTCAAACATTAGCATGTCTTCAACTTTGTGTATTTATCAATCAACTATGTACATCCCTTTGAGCTTATATGAAAAAGCTTCCTAGGCTTCCTCCTAAATGCATTCCTATTACCTTTTGAAAATTGAAGAGGTCTTCGGTCTTCCAACTTGATCAAGCTTCTTAGCTCCAACCTTAGTGCTTAGCATGCTACCAAATATTGACTTCTTCCTATTGACTAACTTTTTTTCACAATGCTCCTTCAGTCGGAGTTGGGTTTATTTCTCTTTTTATTTAGTTCAATATAAGAGCATTCGTATTCAAACATTTTCATATTTTGATCTTAAATTTAGTATTATTAATGTATTTATAGAATTTATATGTATTTCCCTAATGTGTTCAAACATTTCTATATTTTTCATCTGTATCCATACGTTTTCAAAATGTATCCATATCCATATCCTAATTATCCGATGTGATACCTAATTTGATACTTTGATCCTTAGTTACTGCCAGCGAGATCAAGGACCAGGAGTCTAACCAGGAGTGCCTATTTGATTTCTGGGCATTTCAGGCAGAGGCAGTATGTAACTCATCATAAGCTGTTGATCTTTGTGAGATCCGGGAACTCGAGATTGGTGAGAGAGATGCTTGCACCATTGGTGAAAGGGCTTGATCATCCCGATGCTTACAAGGGTGGTGATTCAAAAAAGGAAGGTTGGAGTCATTAGATCAAAGGCCAGCGCTCACGGGTGCCATTGGTTTTTTCATCTTCTTTCATGCATTTCTACCTCAGGTTTCTCTTTAATGTCATGGGCACGCCTCTCACCCTTGTTCACGTCAAAGAAACTCCCATTTTAAGTCTCTATCCCCCTTCCTCCTTAGTGAGACCCTTCTTATAAATTTGTTAGGAAAGTTAAGATAAAACTATATTTGTTATCTTAAGGATGAGAAATAATAGAGATGAAGATCAAGTTTTAGTAAAATTAGAACTTATCATGATTTAGTCTATAAATTAAGATGTAATTTTCTCATATCAATTAATGTGAAATGACAAACAGAGACAAAGCAAATGGAGTAAAATGAAGTGCTCGATTGAGCTTTCTCATTAAATATTTATAGACAGATGTATACAATAACAAGGCAACTTGCTAAGTGGATCCAATATTCTTTTTAACTTCTAACAGACTGGGTTTACATCACATATTATTTTTATTATAGGGTCATTTACTAGAACACCCCCTATAGTTTCACAAATTTACTTAACTCCACCTTATAGGTTTCATTTTACTAAAACACCCCTTATAGTTTGCAACCTATTTACTTAATTGACCTTTCATTAAGAACTATTTGTTATACCATATGAAAATGGTAACATGATCACCTAAAATAAGTGGAAAATGTTTAAGGGCATGGGCCCAATAGTTGTTTATTCCAAAAGTACCACTAAACTAAGTGGAAAATATTCAAGGGTATAGATCCATAGTTATTTATTCCAAAAGTACCCCTAACACTTTTTAGTATAGAAAACAAAGGCCTTGTTTGACAATATTCCCACTTGTTTTTGTTCTTTTAGAAATTCTTGTGCTAGAACAAGAATTTTATTTCTTGCTCCTCAAGAATAATAGAGGCATTGACAAATTGTTCTTCGATAATGGATTTTGTTATACAAAAATAGAGACAATGTTTGGATAACGAAACTATTTCTTAACATTAATCTACAAATCCATCCCCATTAAATCTAAAATTAAACACGTGTCACGTCATAACGATGTGTTTAAAATTGATCATTAGGGATAGTCTTCCAAGAGGAGATGATCGTTATGTTTAAAAAATCATATAAATAATGATCATTGGGGATAGTCTTCCAAGAGGAGATAATCGTTGCAACAGTTATTGATAAAAAAATTATAATTTTAAGATGAAAAAACAAAGCATCCAATGATCCAATGTGAAAAATGGCAACAAGGAAGACAAGCTTACTTGCGTACGTGATTCTTGCCCGAAAAGATGATTTTTGGTTGTTGTCCAATCCTTGGCTCAACCTTAACTTCTGGCTCCCTAGGTTTGCAGCGGTGGAAGGTTGAAACGAATGAAGATTTGGGGCTAGGGATTAGAGAGATGGAGTTTATAATTATGCGTGAAATGGCAATGTTGCCCTTTCTCTCACGTGGGAACACCCCTCACGTGTTCATAAATAATGGGGAACGTTGTGGGAACCACACATTCCATGAGAATGTCTTATTTGAGAGTGTCGATTTGTCATTCCCGAAAGAACATGTTTTTTGGGTACTGTCATTTTCCACTTTTGATTAAATTTTGGGTGCTATCACTCCATGATAATATCTTCTTGTTTTTAGTTTCTTTTGATTAAATTTATTTGAATGGATATTAATATTAAAACTGTCATTTTCCACTTTCATGTAATGGAAGGTTGATTAAGTAGATTGATTGCAAACTATAAGGGATGTTTTAGTAAAACACAAACTAATAGGATAGGATTTAGTAAATTCATGAAGCTATAGAGGGTGTTTTAGTAAATGACCCTTTATGAGCATCAAGAATAGAGCCCTGCTTATGAAGTTATCTTGGAGATTTTTAACAGAACAATCTTGTTTATGAGCACAGATATTATCTTCTAAATATTTGAAGACGGGTGAAACTTATACTTGGCGAGCTTTGCTGGCATCTAGGAGGGAATTATCTAGTGGTGCCAAGATTCTAATATATAATGGTTGGGACACACCATTATTTGGGGATCCTTGGGTGAGTGAACCATTCATTGCCTGTTCAATCTAGATTTAGCCCCTCAGCTAAAGTCGCCGCACTCATCAATTTTGATATAGGAGTTTGGAATCATGATTTAGTGACAACATTGTTCAATTCCATGGTGGTGGGTGAAATTTTATCAATGCCTCTACCGAATGATCCTTATGTTGCATCTGATCGTTTGATTTGACGTTTTACCCCACATGGACGGTATACTTGTGCTTCAGGACAAAAGTGTAGTGCCTACCCCATCTGGTTTGGTTCTTGTGTATCGGTGTGCGTTGACACTTATCCTTCTAGGTCCTTGTTATAATGGTTGGAGCTTTGGTGGTCATCTATCCCTCAAACACCAAGTGACAACATAAGCATTTTTACTAAATGTGCTACTTTATTATGGCATTGTTGGAAAGGTAGGTGTAAGGTGGTTATGGATCATAAAAACCTGAACCCATCATCATCGGTTTCAGTAGCAATTCACCCCAAATTAATGAATTGACCTTGCTTAATGTAGTAAAATGCAACTATAGAATGATCAAAGATTTAATTAGTCGATGGGGCAGTGGCCCCTCTATGTTTTGGAATTGGTATTGTTGTTTGAACCCATTTGGGTCAGTTGGTTTGTGGAAGGTTTGCTTGTGCTCCAAAAACTAATTCTGAGATGGTTGAAGCATTGGCTTTCAGAGATGATTTACAATTGGCTCAAGATTTATCTCTCACACACATTGCTCTTCAAGGGGATGCGCAAAAGATTACTAACATCCTGTTAGATCCTCAGTCTGAGGTCCCATGGCAGTTTCATACAGTCATTGCCGATTGCAAAAGTCTTTTGTGAGGATTTCAGCAACTTCATACATCCTACAATCTACATCCCTCGTACAGGCAATAATGCTGCTCACACTGGCAAAATTTGGTTGTATTTTGTCTAGGACCCAAACTTGGTCCATTTCTCCAGATTTTCTTTTGCCTGTACTAACAGTTGATTCGGTAAAATGAATGATTTAGCCTATGGGCTTTTCACAAAAAAAAATGCAATTTATTCACTTTCCTCTGAAATCTTTCAAGGTATCAAAGTCAAAGGTCTGAACCCAGAGGCCACCCATCATACTTCCTGATGTAACCGTTTCTGGTCACGTACCAATTTTTTTAGATCTAATAATTTTTTGGCTAAGTACCTCGTCACTTGACCTGCTCTCAGGTGGCCTGTGACTCAGAGGATGGTGGAGCTCCCTAGTGGCAAACTGCCTGGTGATGAACTACTTGGTGGCGAACTCCCTGGTGGTGAGCTACCTGGTGACGAGCTCCCTGGTGAAGAGCTACCTGGTGACGAGCTCCCTGGTGGAGAGCTACTTGGTGACGAGCTACCTGGTGGTGAGCTTCTTGGTGACGAGCTCCCTGATGGAGACTTACCTGGTGACGAGCTCCCTGGTGGAGAGCTACGTGGTGACGAGCTCCCTGATGGTGAACTACCATGGTGGACGCGTCATTTGACCTGCTCCTAGGCGGCCTGTAACTCAAGGGATGGTGGAGCTCCCTGGTGTAGCGCAACCCGACTGCCCTCTGCATGAGGTGATCTCCTCTCCTTTGTAGGCGGTGGGAGCTGAGGGACCTGCGAGAACTGAATCAGAGGACCCGGGGGTATTTTCCCGACGGGGACTCTCCGATGCCTAAGTTAGCATTCTGATTGTAGGGAGCTTGGAGAGAAATGAGAGAGCTAGAGAGAAAGGATTACCTCCATTTTTTTCATTCTCTCCCCCTTGTCTTTGGGGGTCGGAGTCCTTATATAGTGGTGTTCTGTAAAATCAGGCATAACAGCCTCTGTCAAGTTAGGCGTAACCGCCTCTATTTCTCTGCCGCAGCCATTACTCTCAGAGTTGAGGTGGCGGGTGCAGGCGGCTGCTACGGAGTACGGCTCTGCCAGTCAAGGGACAACATTCAGGATTGGCAGGCATGGCGCCACCTAGCAAGAGATGTGGGCGCAGGTCTCCGGATCTGTCAGGTACAGTTGTCAGGCAGGAGATCTTCCTGCGATACGCCGAGCTGCCCCTAAGTGCCGAGCTTCCTGTAAGTGTCGAGCTGCCCCTAAGTGGCGAGCTCTTCGTAAGATGCCAGGCTGCTTGCGGAGTGGCCAGCTGCCTGTGGTGAGCTGCCTATGCCGAGCTACCTGTAAGGTGTCGAGCTGTCTATGCCGAGCTACCCGAGCTGTACCGAGCTGCCTATGCCGAGCTGCCAATGCCGAGCTGCCCGAATTGCCCAGTCATCAAGAGGTTGCACTTGGTTTGCATGAGGTGCCAGGTGTCACAATTTCACTGGAGGGCCAAATCCACCCTCACCATTTGCCCCCCACTCCCGAGCTGAGAGTAACTCAGCGAAGGGAGTAGATTTTTTCTTTTGGCCCGTAAGTCGACGAGCTACTTAGTGCTGATCCAATTCCTTAGGCTTTGGGAGCTGCCTGTAAGTGGCGAGCTGCCGGCCAATGGCGAGCTTCCTGTAAGGTGAGGAGGTCTCCGCCAGTTCAGTAGTGTAGCCCATAGGCTCTGGGGCAACTTATAGTTCACTTTTGCTGATTTTGCTCATGTTGAGGAAGCGACTGGGTATTTAGCAATAGTGTGGCCCGTAGGCCTTGGAAGCGACTCGTAGTCCACGCTTCTTGACTTTGCCCATGCCGAAGAGGCGACTGGGTCTTAAGCAGTAATGTGGCCCGTAGGCTTTGGGAGCAACTCATAGTCCACTCTTCTTTGACTTTGCCCGTGCCGAAGAGGCGACTGGGTCTTAAGTAGTAATGTGGCCCGTAGGCTTTTGGGAGTGACTCGTAGTCTACTCTTTTTTGACTTTGCCCATGCCGAAGAGGCGACTGGGTCTTAAGCAGTAATGTGGCCCATAGGCTTTGGGAGCGACTCGTAGTCCACTCTTCTTTGACTTTGCTCGTGCCGAAAAGGCGACTGGGTCTTAAGTAGTAATGTGGCCCGTAGGCTATTGGGATGGACTCGTAGTCCACTCTTTTTTGACTTTGCCCGTGCCGAAGAGGCGACTGGGTCTTAAGTAGTAATGTGGTCCGTAGGCTTTTGGGAGTGACTCGTAGTCCACTCTTTTTTGACTTTGCCCATGCCGAAGAGGCGACTGCGTCTTAAGTAGTAATGTGGCCCGTAGGCTTTACCTGTGAGGTGCCGAACTGACCAAGCGCTGAGCTACCAGTGAGGTGCCGAGCTGACCAAGTGCTGAGCTGCCTGCGCGGTGCCGAGCTACCAGTGAGGTGCCGAACTGACCAGGTGTCGAGCTACCTATAAGGTGCCAAGCTGACCAGGTGGGTGCCTTAGAGATATGATTGCACTGCATCAGCTTCGTAATGTCGGTCACCCACTCCTACAAGAAGCTACTAGGAGCTCGACCTTCGAGGGCAGCACTACTAACTTTAGGTCGCCATCTCACACGGGAGCCTTGGAAGGCTTGACCGGTAAGGGCGCCTATGTAGTTTGTTGGCCACGAACTCCCACGGAAGCCACGAAGAGCTCATCTTTGTAGGGGGGACCTCGCGAAAAGGACTGATGAGGCTTTATCCGAATTGAAGGTAAAGTTACTTAGTCTGTTAGCTCCCTGCATGGTTTTGAGTTCATAAAAAATGTAAACTATAGAGCGAGAGCTTCAATTTCTAAAAAGTGAGGACTTAGCTTTCTGGGAGAAGAGGACTTAGCTTTTGTAAGATGAGAACTTAGCTTTTGTAGGATGAGAACTTAGCTTTTTGTAGCGTGTTCCCACAAACGACGCCAATTGATGTAACCGTTCCCACAGACGGCGCCAATTGATGTAACCGTTTCTGGTTACGTACCAATTTTTTCAGATGTACCAATGTTTTGGCTAAGTACCTCGTCACTTGACCTACTCCCAGGTGGCCTGTGACTCAGAGGATGGTGGAGCTCCCTAGTGGCAAACTGCCTGGTGATGAGCTACTTGGTGGCGAACTCTCTGGTGGTGAGCTACCTAGTGACGAGCTCCCTGGTGGAGAGCTACCTGGTGATGAGCTCCCTGGTGGTGAGCTACTTGGTGACGAGCTCCCTGGTGGTGAGCTACTAGGTGACGAGCTCCCTGATGGAAAGCTACCTGGTGACGAGCTCCCTAGTGGAGAGCTACTTGGTGACAAACTCCCTGATGGTGAACTACCTTGGTGGACTCGTCATTTGACCTGCTCCTAGGTGGCCTGTAACTTAGGGGATGGTGGAGCTCCCTGGTGTAGCGCAACCCGACTGCCCTCTGCATGAGGTGATCTCCTCTCCTTTGTAGGCGGCGGGAGCTGAGGGACTTGCGAGAACTGAATCAGACGACCCTGGGGTATTTTCCCGGCGGGGACTCTCCGATGCCCAAGTTAGCATTCTCATTGTAGGGAGCTTGGAGAGAAATGAGAGAGCTAGAGAGCAAGGATTACCTCCATTTTTTTTCATTCTCTCCCCCTTGTCTTTGGGGGTCGGAGTCCTTATATAGTGGTGTCCTGTAAAATCAGGCGTAACAGCCTCTGTCAAGTCAGGCGTAACCGCCTCTGTCTCTCTGCCGCAGCCGTTACTCTCAGAGCTGAGGTGGCGGGTGCAGGTGGCTGATACGGAGTACGGCTCTGCCAGTCAAGCGACAACTCTCAGGATTGGCAGGCACGGCGCCGCCTAGCGAGAGACGTGGGCGCAGGTCTCGGGATCTGTCAGGTACAGTTGTCAGGCAGGAGATCTTCTTGCGATACGCCGAGCTGCCCCTAAGTGTCGAGCTGCCTGTAAGTGCCGAGCTGCCCCTAAGTGGCGAGTTCTTCGTAAGACGCCAGGCTGCCTGCGGAGTGGCCAGTTGCCTGTGGCGAGCTGCCTATGCCGAGCTACCTGTAAGGTGCCAAGCTACCTATGCCGAGCTACCCGAGTTGTACCGAGCTGCCTATGTCGAGCTGTCCGAGCTGTACCGAGCTGCCTATGCCGAGCTGCCCGAGCTGCCCAGTCGTCAAGAGGCTGCACTTGGTTTGCATGAGGTGCCAGGTGTCACAATTTCACTGGAGGGCCAAATCCACCCTCATCATTTGCCCCCCACTCCCGAGCTGAGAGTAACTCAGCGAAGGGAGTAGATTTTTTCTTTTGGCCCGTAAGTCGACGAGCTACTTAGTGCTGATCCAATTCCTTAGGCTTTGGGAGCTGCCTGTATGTGGCGAGCTGCCTGCCAATGGCAAGCTGCCTGTAAGGTGAGGAGGTCTCTGCCAGTTCAGTAGTGTAGCCCTTAGGCTATGGGGGCAACTTATAGTTCACTTTTGCTGATTTTGCTCATGTTGAGGAAGCGACTAGGTATTTAGCAATAGTGTGGCCTATAGGCCTTGGAAGCGACTCGTAGTCCACGCTTCTTGACTTTGCCCATGCCGAAAAGGCGACTGGGTCTTAAGCAGTAATGTGGCCCGTAGGCTTTGGGAGCAACTCGTAGTCCACTCTTCTTTGACTTTGCCCGTGCCGAAGAGGCGACTGGGTCTTAAGTAGTAATGTGGCCCGTAGGATTTTGGGAATGACTCGTAATCCACTCTTTTTTGACTTTGCCCATGCCGAAGAGGCGACTGGGTCTTAAGCAGTAATGTGGCCCGTAGGCTTTGGGAGCGACTCGTAATCCACTCTTCTTTGACTTTGCCCGTGCCGAAGAGGCGACTGGGTCTTAAGTAGTAATGTGGCCCGTAGGCTTTTGGGAGTGACTCGTAGTCTACTCTTTTTTGACTTTGCCCGTGCCGAAGAGGCGATTGGGTCTTAAGTAGTAATGTGGCCCGTAGACTTTTGGGAGTGACTCGTAGTCCACTCTTTTTTGACTTTGCCCATGCCGAAGAAGCGACTGGGTCTTAAGCAGTAATGTGGCCCGTAGGCTTTGCCTGTGAGGTGCCGAACTGACCAAGCGCTGAGCTACCTTTGAGGTGCCGAGCTGACCAGGTGCTGAGCTGCCTGCGAGGTGCCGAGCTGACCAGGTGCCGAGCTACCTGTAAGGTGCCGAGCTGACCAAGTGGGTGCCTTAGAGCTATGATTTCGCTGCATCAGCTTCGTAATGCCGGTCTCCCACTCCTACAAGAAGCTACTAGGAGCTCGACCTTTGGGGGCAGCACTACTAACTTTATGTCGCTAGCTCACACGGGAGCTTTGGAAGGCTCGACCGGTAAGGGCGCCTATGTAGTCTGTTGGCCACGAACTCCCGCGGAAGCCACGAAGAGCTCATCTTTGTAGGGGGGACCTTGCGAAGAGGACTGATGAGGCTTTATCCGAATTGGAGGTAAAGTTACTTAGTCTGTTAGCTCTCTGCATGGTTTTGAGTTCATAAAAAATGTAAACTATAGAGCAAGAGCTTCAATTTCTAAAAAGTGAGGACTTAGCTTTCTAGGAGAAGATGACTTAGCTTTTGTAAGATGTGAACTTAGCTTTTGTAGGATAAGAACTTAGCTTTTTGTAGCGTGTTCCGACAGACGGCGCCAATTGATGTAACCGTTCCCACAAACGGCACCAATTGATGTAACCGTTTCTGGTCACGTACCAATTTTTTGGCTAAGTACCTCGTCACTTGACCTGCTCCCAGGTGGCCTGTGACTCAGAGGATGGTGGAGCTCCCTAGTGGCAAACTGCCTGGTGATGAGCTACTTGGTGGCGAACTCCCTGGTGGTGAGCTACCTGGTGACGAGCTCCCTGGTGGAGAGCTACCTGGTGACGAGCTCCCTGGTGGTGAGCTACTTGGTGACGAGCTCCTTGGTGGTGAGCTACTTGGTGACAAGCTCCCTGGTGGAGAGCTACCTGGTGACGAGCTCCCTAGTGGAGAGCTACTTGGTGACAAGCTCCCTGATGGTGAACTACCTTGGTGGACTCGTCATTTGACCTGCTCCTAGGCGGCCTGTAACTCAGGGGATGGTGGAGCTCCCTGGTGTAGCGCAACCCGACTGCCCTCTGCATGAGGTGATCTCCTCTCCTTTGTAGGCGGCGGGAGCTGAGGAACCTACGAGAACTGAATCAGAGGACCCGGGGGTATTTTCCCGACGGGGACTCTCCGATGCCTAAGTTAGCATTCTGATTGTAGGGAGATTGGAGAGAAATGAGAGAGCTAGAGAGCAAGGAATACCTCCATTTTTTTCATTCTCTCCCCCTTGTCTTTGGGGGTTGGAGTCCTTATATTGTGGTGTCCTATAAAATCAGGCATAACGACCTCTGTCAAGTCAGGCGTAACCGCCTCTATCTCTCTACTGCAGTCGTTACTCTTAGAGTTGAGGTGGCGGGTGCAGGCGGCTGCTACGGAGTATAGCTCTGCCAGTCATGGGACAACTCTCAGGATTGGCAGGCACGGCGCCGCCTAGCGAGAGACGTGGGCGCAGGTCTCTAGATCTGTCAGGTACAGTTGTCAGGCAGGAGATCTTCCTGCGATACGCCGAGTTGCCCCTAAGTGTCGAGCTGCCTGTAAGTGCCGAGCTGCCCCTAAGTGGCGAGCTCTTCGTAAGACGCCAGGCTGCCTGCGGAGTGGCCAGCTGCTTGTGGCGAGCTACCTGTAAGGTGCCGAGCTGCCTATGCCGAGCTACCCGAGCTGTACCGAGCTGCCTATGCCGAGCTGCCCGAGCTGTACCGAGCTGCCTATGCCGAGCTGCCCGATCTGCCCAGTCGTCAAGAGGCTGCACTTGATTTACATGAGGTACCAGGTGTCACAATTTCACTGGAGGGCCAAATCCACCCTCATCACTTCCCATCCTTCCAATATGTAGCTAGGTCTGTTCTCTGGTTTTAGCTTTATTTTTGTATATTTTATTTCTGTGTGATATTATTATTTTCTTTTAATTTTTGTCCCTTGTCGTCACCCTTCTTTCCTTAATTTACTCTAATATATGTTTGGACATCCTGGTTGGTTTACACCAAGAATGGCTTTAATAACCTTGTTGCTCTTCTTTCTAGCCCATAGAGGGCCACTTAAGTAAAAAAATATTAGCCCATTGAGGCATTGTTTGTTTTGGCCCATAGTGGCCTAATTTGGTTTAGCCTATTACGGCACTTTGTTTGACCTACCATGGTGGCCATTCTTATATGTGTTCAAGAAGCTAGCCTATAGAGGAATTTAGATTTACCCAATAAATATCTTTTCTTGGCCTATTTTGGCCCTTTTTCAGGTTAGCCCATGGTGGCTCATTGATGATTCAATTACTTGCCTATATGAAGGCTTTTGTTTTAAAGAAGCAACATGGCAGACACATTGCCATGTCATCATCAACATAGTAGGACCATCACATCATCATGTCATCACCAAATTGCCTTGTCATCTTAGGGAGATTGGGCAACGTCATCCCCACTTAACAACTATTTCTACACATGCGAGCAAAGAGAATTTCTAAATCAATCTATAGCTGTCTTTCTGATAGGACCACCTGGTTTCACTCACTGTAAAGTGACTTGTGGTCTTGGGCTGAAGGGGCTCCTTATCCTGACCCAGACCCAAAGAATATTTTTGATTGCGCTAGGCTTGAGTTGACCTTGGTCAGCCGACTCAGCCCAGCCCAACCCAACTTGTAAACATGTCTTTAACTCTCAACTAGTTGAGGACAAAGGTAGAGTTCTTAGTCTTAGATCATATGCTCCGACTCCATTGGTTGATCAGATTCTGATATGGCATTAGAGGGAAATCAAATCAGCCCCCCACAACGTCCCACAGCACATCTCCTTGTATTGAGAACATTTCCCAATGATAATATAAAAAATGATGATGTCATCATCGAAAGATGTTCCCAATACACGGCAGGAATGTGCTGTGGAATGTTGTGGGGGTAATCTTGTTGGGGGCTGATTTGAACTCCATTAGAGGTGCCCAATACCACTGTAACGGAAGCATAGAAGGATAGAAATAGGTCAAGCCAGATTGGTCATTGACTTAGGGGTGTTTGACAATGTGAATGGTTTTGTTTTCTAAAGGGTTATTTATTATGGCACTGATTTTTAAGAAATTATCATTAATTGATGCCAAACATCACCTTAATTTCCCATAGAAGGGGAGGGAATTGATCAAGGACTAAAATGCCCCTATCAATACATAAAAAATTAAAAATCTTTTAGGAAATCCTTTCAGTTACCAACTAATATTTCCCGGCAAAAGAATATGCGTAAATGTATTTAACCAGTAATAGTTACCCGAATAAATGCATTACCCAAATAACTTACCTGCAAAAAGACAAGACCTAGATAGTAAGAGCTAGTTAATAAAGAAGAAAGAATTTTGATTGAATGAAACTCTTGGTATACAAATTTTGCATTTCAAAATTATTGATACTTTGAACCATGGTTACAAAGTAATTATAACTACCTATTGTTATCTTGTATGTGTGCAGTGTCTTCGTAAGTTGGGTGTATTAGTGCTACGTATGACTACCATGACTACCATCACTAGCTATTAAAGCAGCTTCATCTATCACACTTTATGGACTAATGAATGTTGTCATCAATTCACACTTTATAGACTCCAATCATGTTGGTGCAATGTTGGACGACTCATCACATACTAATTAATTCATTACTAGTAAGCATCAAATCATGTCGATCGTATGCTTTTTAATGTGCTGAACCGTCTAATCCTCATTAACCGTATCTGTTCTCAGTTTCTTTGTCTGCTTAATTTATGGAGATATTACATGGTGACATGCAAGGATTAAATAATGGGAGGATTATTAAATGTCTTTCTTCCTTCTCAAAACTATTATTCTAAACAAGCATCTGAGTGTTGCAAGTTACATTAATTCCACCAGCTCTTCAGGCTATGCCACTAAACAACAAAGCTACATCTAATTTTATGCAAAACTGTTTACTCTTATGATCCAGTCATGTAGGAGAAGCTTTCTTAATCAAATATCCCAATAACAATAGCACTAAAGCACAAGGAAGACCTTGCCTGACTAATGGGACCTCTGATGCAGAATTAAGAGCCCTAAACTATTTTCTTAAAGCAGCTTCTTCTGTTAATATATTGCACCCGTTAGTATGTTTACTTTATTAGCAAAGGAATGATTAGAGGTGTAAAATGGGTCGTGCTAGTCTGTGAGTTGTCCTGGGCTGTGCCGCCCTTTTTAGGGATAATTTGGGGGGACGGTCTGGCATGATCCATGGCCCAAGCCCGTGTCATATTGTGCCACACTGCAAGCCTGGGTCAGGCAGGCTGTAGGCTGTGTCGTGGACCTGGGCCATGCTGGGCTGGGCCACAGGCCGGGCCTTGGGCGTGGGTCAAACCAAGTCAGACTTTTTTATGACATTTTTTATTTTTTATTTCTTTCCTAAGTAAAACTAAAATATTTAACTTTCCTTTAGAAACTATTTTAAAAAATAAGAAATATAACATAGAAATGAAAAAAATACTTAACCAAATATGAAGTCAAAGAGGCAAAGACTCGAAGTGAATAACAAATTAGAAGAAAAATAGGAATTTTATTTCATTTAAATTTGAATGATACAAAGCATACAATGGTTGGATGAATGAAATATGAAATATAAAAATTGGAAAATGGAATAAATTAATAAAATATAAAAGTACAATATAGTTACAAATTGAAGATAAAATTTTATGTTATTAAAAATATCAAATAAGTTAAATAAAATTAAAAAAAATAATTTGAAAAAATGCAATACAACTATTGAGTATACAAAAAATATTGACTTCATCATTTTTTCTTATTATTCTTGACTTTGATCATTTGCTTTAGGTGAAACATCAAGTGTAGTGTCATGCCCTCATTTGTCTTGTAATTTATCTTCAACATCCAACCAATCTTTAGAGCAGACACACATCTCTAGACTTTCACCATGTACACAGTTTCTCTTGTCGCCCAACACCCTATTACCTATACTAAAACAAGATTCTGATGGAATTGTAGACACCATAGGGGTTAATAGATCACATGCCATGGCGGTGAGAACTGGATAATTTTTTGCATGTTCACTCCACTAGACTAAAATATCAAAATTATTTGTTCCTTTTGAGGTGAATGAAGAATCACCTAAAGTAGAAAAATTTTCTAGTAAATAAAAATTAAGTTTAGTAAATGAACTTGTTGTCGAGGCAATGGATTTCTGCCTCTTATTTATTAAATAAAAATGTTTTTCTCTTCCACTACTGGACTCATGTTCAGAAGTGGAAAATGTAATTGTACAAGTTGTAGAATTTTTATTATTACCTGTTACTTTAGATTCATATAAACTTATACATTTCAAATAATAAACTATTAATTTCTTCTTTTTTATTTTCAATTTCAATATTCATATTTTCACAATATGTTTCATGTAAAATATCTAAACCATCTTGCCTAATCCTACGATCTAATATTATAGCTAAGCAATAAAGAGGAGAAATGTTCTCCCAATATTTTTTAAATTTATTTTCCATTATTTCAACAATACTTTTAAATTGTGGATTCTTTCTATATTTTGCAAAATAATCACCAATCTCCATTAATCTATAAGCTAAATTACAACTAGTTGGATAATAAATACCTGATAATTCATTAATTGCATCACAAAAATGTTTTAATAAAATCTCTTATACAAATTTCCATTTTCCATTCTTCCTTAAATATAATACCAGTAGGTGATAACTCTGTATTTTGATACCTTAAAGACATCATTTCAGGGGTATTTTAGACCTTAAACTAGCTAATCTATACATTTTTTTTCCGGTTAAATTCAATATTGTGACATTTGGGGGTCCCTATGCAAATTCTAGGTAAAAACTAGGAAAGTTACAGAGTTTTTTACAGATTTTGGGAAGCTGGTGCAAATTCCAGCTAAAATAGGGGGTGTTTCTGTGAAAAACTGAGCACAGGATCACGCCTTCTATCAGTTAAACCCAGATAGGTGCCTTTCCTGTGAAATAACTCTCTCTTTGAAACCCTAGGTGCCTCCTCCTCATTTCTTTATCTCCTAACCGCCCCCAACTCTGCAAACCCCCACCTTTCATTGCAACCTCCCTCTAATCTCAAACATCCAAACTTTAGTAGTCCCTCATACCCTTAGATCTTTCCCTAGACAACATCCTAGTCTTACATCTCACTCCTTAACCCTCAATCAATCACCTTATGGCGCCACATCACACCAACCAATCACATTTCTTTAGCTCTAGTCACCCAAATCGCGCCCAAATCTGCTTCCTCCATTCTGGGCGCCCAAATCTCAGCCCTACATAATATTGGGTGCCCTCTCCTTCTCTTCTCAGCCTTAGGACCACCTTAGAACAATCCTAACCCTTCATTCTCAACCCTACGGTGCCCATATTTCTGCAAAAACCCAACTATGACCCTCTCTTTCTCTCTAATCCCAAACCTATCATTCATTCTCTATAGAAAAGACCCAAGGGATCTTGAGAAGGGGTTGGATTCTGCCCCTAGGTAAGACGAAATGTTGTTCTTGAGAAGTTCAAGGGTAGAGGAAGAGGAGAACGCCCAGGCAAGAGGAGGGGTTCCTGCTTGTAGTTCGCCTAGCCACTATTGCCACCTTTGGATCCGGATCCCAACCAGTTTCCCATTGTTTTAGATTTACATTTTACGCGTATTTTTATTTTCCGTTCTTTAATTTCTAGTTTTTATTTTATTTCTGTAATTATTTTTGTCAAATTTAATTTTTGTGTTCCTTTCTACAGATCTGAAATTCGGTCATGTAAGATGGAAGGCCTAGCTCAAGGAGTTCAAAGGTCAAAGGATAGATCTGGAGACTACTACCTCCGACCGAGTTGTAGGTTTTTTATTTAGTTCTTTTTTCTATTTCTATTATTTATTTATTTTTCTGCAATATTTACTTTCAGCATTGTTATAATTTTATTTTAATGGATTTCAATTCAGTTAATTAAATTTTGTGTTTCTACAATATCAAATCTTGTTATTTTGTCCGGATTGAAGTACGTAACAAATTTTCCCTCGCTTCCCTGTGGATGCAACCCCTTTCTTACCATTAACTGTGTTTTGTAGTTATTTTGAGAATCGAAAAATTTATAAATATTGAAACTGATGTTTCGAAGTGGTTAACGACACGCTTCTGGACACACCAATAGGCATTTTTGCATTATAAAAATCACTAAGAATTTGTTTGTGAGAAATACAACTTTCTAGCATAGCATAGGTAGAATTTCATCTATGTTTAACATCTAACATAAAATGTTTATATTTTAAACCATAATTTTGACATAAAAATTTAAATTCTTGTTTTCTTGCTTCAGAACTTTTAATATATATATATATATATATATATAATACAATTTATAATTTTACAAATATGAGTAAAAATAATATTTAAAGCATCTTGAATACATAAATTTAAGATGTGACATGCACATCTGATATGAAATAATTTACCATTTAAACATGGTTTTAATTGAGATTTTAAAATATTTATTATTGAATCATTATTACTAGCATTATGCATTATCAAAACTAATAGAAAATAATTTATTATCAATGTTGGGTTAATATGTGGTCATTCAAGCCTAGTAAAACTTAAAATTCTTTTATTCAAAAACCAATTTTCATCAATAAAATGACCGGTAACACAAATATAACTTATGTTAAATTTAGAAGTCTAAATATCAGAAGTAATTGCAACTTTAGAATTAAGATTTGATCTAATAAGTATTCCTAGGAACTATTTTAAATTATGGATTTATAGAATTACGTAACCATTTTTCAATTTTAGTTAGTATCTTCAGCTAACAAAAATGGTTGTTCAGCATGTACACTGTATTTTGTTAATTCTTGTCTCATTTTTTCTTGAGAATATTTAAAAGTACCAAAACCCTCCACCCAATTTATGTTTGTGTTGTTTCTCTCCCTTCTTCTTCTTCTTTTTCATAAGTGAGCAAATGTCTACCCAAATGGCCAATATCACCCTTGCTACAATAGCTATAGTATTTCCTACATTTTTGGCAAATAACTCTTTTTCCCTTCCTCTGAACCTCCTCTATTTTAAATATTTTCCAAACCGGGCTAATCAACTTAGTAGCCTTCTTTTTCTCTCCCCTAGTATCAGTACTAGGGGTGAAAGTTTCGTCAATATTAATAGCATCCATATTGGTGCTAACATTACCATGTTGCGATTGAATATCGTCGACATTGAACATGTTGGGGAATTGGTTTCAAGAGGAGCCAACCATTTTTTTTTAATTCTAAAAGAATAAAATTAATTTAACTGCACTTATCTGGATTGTCGGTTCGGAATCCCAACTTGATTTCAATGGTTGGAACCTTTCAACTCCAAGAGTTCAAGCCTACCAAATTGTTAACTTGCGAGTTGAGATATTTGAGTTGTTGAGCAAGCCTTCTTCTTGTTGAAATTTCAATAAAATTTAGAATTGGATAATCATATAATATATGAGAGATTTAGAGATTGAGACTTGAGAGAGTATGAGAACTAGAGTAGAGATTAAGAAAGTTGTTAAATTGGTGTGATGAGAATAGTGGAGGATAGGATTATTTATAGGAATTGAAAATAATTCAATTGCCCAAAATACCCCCAAAATTATTCATTTTTTAGTTATTGGGAGGGGTACTCTGGTCATTGTAAAGTTATTTATCATTTACCCAAAATGCCCCCCAAAACTAATTGTTATATAGCTGTTGGCGGGCATTTGTGTCCTTCTTTCTCCCCCAAAAACCAAAATACATAAATACCCCCCCCCCCTTATATAGTTGTTTATAGCTATTGGAGATATTCTTATAAAAAAAAATAAAAAACCCTAAAAAGCTGAAATTAGCCATTGAAGACCCCTAATGGCTAGTTCATCGGGCGGGCCAAGCACGGCCCGCTATGGATTCATAGGTCGTGCCGCATGCCGTGTCATGCCAGGCCGGCCCAAATTCAAATCAGGCCATGCCAGGCCATGAGCAGGAGCGCCCGATTTACATCTTTAAAAATGATCGTATCTACTGGATAAAACTAATTCAGATTACTTGAATGTATTAGCTGTATAGTAAGTTATGAAACCAATGGTAATACCCCAGAATGGAAGAACCGGTGCTGGTGATAAAATACGTAGGGCCCATAATAAAATTATAATAAAATTAAGATCGAATGATTGTGAGCCACATATATTTTACGACTAGTGTAGAGTGTTATTATTGATTCGCCAGCCTGCTTTGACAGCTATTGTGTTGAACTAATCCATCTCCGATAGAACAATTTCATTTAAAAAACTAGAGCTGGTGGGATGGATGGTCCTGAACGAGCATAGCTAAACATGCTGAGGGTGATGAATTGCTTTCTCGGTTGATTAAGCCTGAAGGAGTCGAACCCAAGGCTAGAATTCCTGCCTTCAGCAAGCCTTACAGGATTTTATTTATTTGTAGAAATGAAAAGAAGAGGTACTATTTATAACATGTTCTCTTATGTAATTTTGAATTTTCTTAACGGAATGGTTTTGTACTTCTTAATCAAATAATCTGAAGTATGCTTAATCAAATAATATGATGTTTCTTTTTCTATTTTCTTTTTCATTTCTTTTCTGGGAAAAATATTTACTTCTTCCATCATAAACATGGATACTACATTGCTACCTAATCTGTTTTTCAATAAAAAAAAATAATAATAATAACTATTTTATTCACTTACTTTACAACCTGTCTCAATGGCTTAAGACCTCTTAGACCAAACAATATAACAAACAGCTGAACCAATAATCAGGTTTTGCGTAGCCCTATGTGAGTCCTATATATCTAATACTGGCATAAAACCTTATCACTGATTCTATAGTTAAAGCGTTCAGCTAAACCTTACTTGCTTATAAGACCTTAAACCATATTATAAAGCTTACCCTTACCGACTGATGGTGACTGATCAGTTGGTAGGTTCTGTAGCCCATGCAAAGAACAAAGAAAACGAAGCTCGAAGCATACCCTTATTTTAAGGGCTATTAATGTTAAGGATTCTGACAGTTGCCTGAGCTTTAAATGAATGCATAGACAGCATAGGCCGGTCTAAGGTTGTGATCATGCGTTCTTGCAATGTTTCTTTCTTTAATTAATGACGTAACCCAGAGAACCATTGTATCTTCATGAGTCATGACTTAATAGGATCTTATTGACTTTGTTCATTGACGAATAGTCTCTCCAAATATAAATAAATAGCTTTTCATGATCCAAAGAACTGGGCATCTATTTTATATAAACATGTCATCTTATTCTCTCTCCTCCCCAATCCCTTTATAATCTTTTGTGGTTCCTTAAATTTTAAAATATAAAAATATCAAACATGATACTATTTCAACCGGGAAAACTTTCCAACATCTTTTAACTTGGAGTTTCTTCTAATACAGTGCTTCATAGTGCTCATTTTTGTTGGCGACGCCCACTCCTCCCTTAATTGGAAAGTCTTCTGAATGTTGGGTCGGGCTGCAGTTCTCTCACTACGTTATGATCTAATGGGTTCAAATGAGTTTAGATGAGGTAGGTACAAAGTTGTAAGTATTTTCAACGAGCACTTGAAATTTTTTTTCCCATTTATCCCTTAAAATACCTTCATCCCACCCTTGAAAAAGATTAATACCCACTTTTCACAGTTGTCAAGATAGTTATCAAGTGTTCATTTAACGTGCTTACTTTGATATACCTACTAGATCCGGTCAGTAGCTAGGAACACTCATGAGAGCCACTTGGTGACAGATTTGAATCCCTCTTCAATTCACTACTGAATCCAGATTTCATCCTCACAACACTTCAAACTGTGCATTAAGATTCCTACCAATTGATGAATTGGGATCTGCTCCTCACATAGGGCACCTCACAGGCACATCCCATTGTGCATTGAGAATATTTCCCGTAAATAATAACACATAAATATGAGAGATGTTCCCAATACACATACGGTGGGATGTACCTATGAGATCGGTGTGAGGCACCATTTGTGAGGCACCATGTATAGCACTAGATCCAGTCCACCTAAAAACTACAGTAATAGTGACAATTGACAATTCGAGAGGCATTTCTAAACGGGGGTTTAGCTAATGGGTTGTGGCTTGTGGACAGCCTTCCATTCTAAGTGTATCTTTCATGGGATTTAATGTGTTTAGACACAGTCGAGATCTACTACACAAATATAGCTACAAACAACTGCTCTAGTCCTATACATGCAATAAATAAATATCTTACAAGTGTTTTGGTAAATTCAGACTATAGATATATATGTACTATATATATGTATGTATGTATGTATGCATGTATGTGTGTGATTTGGATGAACAACCCGTGTAATACATTTGTTAGTTGATAATACTTTTATATATGGTACTTGAGGAATTCACATCAGTAATTGCCCCCACAAGGTGCGCCCCACAGCCCATCTCAACTGTGTATTGGAAACATCTCCCATGGCAAGCACCGGAGATGTTTCCGATGCAGGCTGATCAGATGTGAGGTGCCTGTGGGGTGTTGATGTGATCTTGTATTTAACTCCACCAATTGAGTAGAACAACAAAACAAATTTATACTGCAAAGGAGTTTCGAAAGTAGGGTGTCATTAATGGTACCCAAAAATCTGAATTGAATTCAATATTCAATAAATCAAATCAATTTTAAATAATTTGAATAAGATAATTGATCAAATTCAAATATAATCTGATTTGATTTAATAAATATTTAAATTTAATTGATTATATAATTCATATATATATATATATGATATATAAAATATTTAAATAATTTATATATTTTTATGTTTTTTATAACTAAAATATTTATATATTAAAATTTTAAAATAACTAGTCAATCCATTTTAAATGTCAAAGTTTCTAATCAAATTCAAATTCAGATATCAAATTGGATCCATTTAGACCCCTATTACTAATTGGATCAACTAGACTTTGTTTATTTTAGTCATGTGAAGGGAACTGTAAACAAGCTTGATTGGCCATATGTAAGGATGTTAACGAGTCAGGTTAGGCACAGGTTTGCCTCAAACCTAATCCAATCCAACTCAAAAACACAATTTTCGAACTCGACCTGACCTTATAGGTACAACCTGATACCGACCTAACCCAACCCATAGCATTTCAACCTGATACTCGATCTGACCTTATAGGAATTCTAGGGCATCACATTTTCCATTTAAAGAAAGAAGAAAACCAAAATCAGCATATAAAAAAATCTTAACTTCAAGGGCATGGAGTTAGAAGTCAAAAAGTTACAAGAATACCATGTATGCATGCAAGGTATCATGACTAGGTGTGTCAACGGTATTCGAAAATCCAATTTCAAATTTGAATTTGGTGTTATTGAATCAAATTCGGATAATTCGAGAATCGTAATCGGCTGAATTTGGATATAATCTGATTCGATTTGATAAATATCCAAATTTGATCGATTATTTAATTCTTATATATAATATATAAAATATTTAAATGGTTGATATAATTTATATATTTATATACATTATATATTTATTAATTACCTAAAACAATTAATTGGTCAAACTTGAATCGAATAGAGGATTCAAAGATTTAATCGAATTCGAATTCGAATATTAATTTTCAATATCCATCGGGTATCGTGTTTTCTAATCAGATTTGAATTCGATCCATTTACACCCCTAATCATGAACCGGCGGGGTGGGTCAGCCAAAACCCAAACCTGACTCAAGTAAAAACCCAAACCCATAACCCAACCCCAAAGCTAAATATGTTTGATCCTATCCCGACCCTAAGCCAAATTTGTCGTTCAACCCGACCCATTAACATCCCTAACCATATGTTGAATCTACATTGGCTCCTCATATATAGAGCTCGCCCCACAAGTGCCCCACAACACATGCACATGTGGGGAGCTTGTGGAGTGTGCTCTATAGAGGTGGATTCGAGCCGAGCTGAGCTGAATAGCTAGCTATTCGAGCTTGGCTCACAAAGGCAGTATAAGGCTCGAGCTCGATTTGAGCTAGAACCTTGAGCTCGAGCTTGGCTCGGGTCAAAAGCTCATAAGCTTGAGCTCGGCTTAGCTCAAGTTCGATTTGAGAAAAATATTTTATAAAAATAAAAAATATTTTTATTTGATATTTAAAAAATTAAGAATTATAATAAATAATTATTATTATATATAAAAATAAAAATATTATATATATAATATTTTTATTATTATTATTATATGTATGTAGCTATTCGAGATCGGCTCGCGAGCCTCAAGAACTGACCTTTATTAGACTTGAACTCGACTCAAAACTTGGTTAGAACTGAACCAAATTTGAATAGCTCTTCACTCGTGAAGAATTCGGCTCGTGGCCACCCTTAGTGCTCTATGGGTATCCCATCTCAACTCCTTGTGCTCCTTCTCAACCCAATTGGAAATTTGGAATATTGGTTGGAGTTTTATTTGAAAAATAATTCTCAAAATTTGTATTTTTTAAATTTAAAAGCTGTATGAAAAGAATTATATTAAGACACATGGTAAAGCCTTTTTTACTCTACGAATGAATCTAGATGAAGCGAAGAATTGTCAGGGACTAAATGAAAGAGTGTCAAAGAAAAAAGAGTCTGCATCTCCTACACTTAAATGCCTTGCTATCGCGTACACAAGAATATGACCAATCAAAACTACCTCAATGACTTTTAATAAATTTTCATGGACTAGTATACTTTTAGTACAAGGTATTAATTTAGCAAAAACTTTAGTACAAGCTGTTAAATGTAGAAAATGGGTATACACTAACAAATGAAAATTCATCAAAATTTAGTGGGGTGATTCGTTAATTTCTCAAGCATGAGTGAGGAGATCCAGACTGATGTAGTTTCAGGCTTTTTCACTTTTCCATTTTCTTCTATCTTATGAGAAACTTGTTCATGTTGTTTTAAACACTTTTTTTCCCTCTTAATGTCATCCTTCCCTCACGGACCATGCACCTATTGTTTCAATTAATTGTTTTTGGGAGAAGAGAAAAAAAAGTCAATACTTCATTTCCCCTCTATAAATTAAAACAAGTAATAGTTTCTCCTCTCAACGCCCAGCTCTTTCAACATCACTGTTAGAGCCCTTTTAGTTCGTAGTCGGAATCGGAATTGGAACCAAAATCTTCAAGCAGGAATGAAAATAAAAATTGAAATCAGCAGGACATTCCAACAGAAATGAAAATGGGATTCCGATTTCGAGTCCAAACCCCTATTCCACTAAACCAAACGGGACCTTAGTTTTAGCATCGTCAGTAACAGAGCAATCCAAGTGACATGTTAGAAGAACACTTAAAAAAAGAAGAAAACCAAATACTTTAAAATCTGACTTTTGTTGTTGCATGAATTCATTACCAAGCTGGAAAAATCTATGATACGGGAAGAGCTTTGACCAATCAAAGCACCCCATGAATTATGATCAACACCACCTGATTGGTCATCTCTTTTATAACATCGGTCAATTAAATATAAACTTTTTCAATATCATGTCTTTCCAGCATCATAGTCGAACCCTGACAACTTTTCCTGAATTTTCTGTTTCTTTCTATCAAGTCAAACAAACATTTTGCGTTTCAAGATTATTGGTACTTTAAACCATGGCTAGAATGCTTTTTGTGTTTACATGAAAGATGAAACCCGAGCTTGAGCTTTTCCTATTCACATAATATTTTTTATTAAGCGCTAATTAAATAATTATAAGTTTATAACTAGATCCAAGTTGGTAGTTTTAAAACTATCACTATTAACAATTTCATCTATCCTGTATGTCTGTTGTCATCAATCACACTTTTTGGACTCCAATCATCTTGGTGCAATTTTGAATGACTCATTACATATTAATTAATTCGTTCCTATTAACCATCAAATCATGTCATATATATGCTTTTAATGTGATGGACTGCCAAATCCTCATAAACCAGATTTTTTCTGTCTACTTAACCAATTGAGATAATCAACAATAAAGGATTATTAAATGTCACCTTCCTTCTCAAAACTAACATTCTTAACACCCAATTTTAGCCAAATTAGTAAAGTAGGTAGCTCATGTTTCTAATCAAGCATGATTATTAGCAACTTCCATTAATTCAACCAGCTGTTCAGGCTATACCTCTAAACGACAGAGGTTATGCAGGAGAAGCTTTTTTTTAATCAAATGTCCCAGTAAACAATATATTGAATTAAAGCTTCTTCTACTAATACCTTGCACCTCTTAATATGTTCAGATGCCGACAAGCTAGCAGATCTTATTACTAATAAATTAGGAATGATGCCTACCTAATACATTGGGTTGTGAGCGTGTAACCGGCTGTGGAACCAATCATAATACTCCACAACGTTAATACATTGGGCCCATAATAAGAGGTTGAATTGTTGTGGGCCTCATGCATTGTAAGACCGGTGAGGAATGTTATTATTGCTTTTATAGTCTGCTGAACAGCTATTGCGTTTATATAAATTTCAATTATATATTTATTATAACTCTGACATTCATACGATCGTTAAATATTTTTTCTTACCAATGAAGTTGATTCTTTTTTTTTCCAATCTTGAACAATTTATTAAAAAATTTGGCATATCAAATCCTGAATGTGTTTTTTTTTGGTATTTGGTGGTACGCATAACCGCCCCCGCCCTTTCTCAAATCAGTGGTTGTGAGAATAAATTCCGTTAGAGAGAATCAACTAACATACCAATGAACCACCTCTCCATTAATTGGTTTCTAATCCTGTGCCTTATGAATCTCCTAGACCTTTCCAACGGTTGGGTACGTGATGGAAAGAAACAATAGGCATTGTGTCATTTTGATTACATATTTCCCTTGTATATAACTTTATATAGCAAGTATCAAGATTTAAAGACAAAAGGATGTGATGAGGGGTGATTTGGCCCTCCGGTGGCATTCCAAAACTGTTACACAACACCCCTACATCGTTTAAACGATAATTTGCTTTAGTCAAAATGATGAAGACCTCCTCGGAACCATGTCAAATGCATTTCACTCACCTTGAGGGTGCTTCGTCACCATCTCGACATGGCCCACCTGTAGACACCTCTCCAGGATCGGGTCTGTCACCTTAGGACTGAGCTAGAGACCTCGGCATGAAGGGCGACCTTCTGCCAAGGTCTAAGTAGCGGCCTGCATGACGTGGTGGCCGACCGACACCTCGGCTAGGGCCGACCTGTCTGCAACTTGCATACTTCAGGAGAGCGTAAAAAGGCACTTTTATAAAAGTGTCTTTTATAAAATTGTTTATGTAAAAGGGTATAATTGGCATTCTAAAAATTCATCGAGGACAATTATTGGAGAAAAAAATTAAATAAATGCTTATTGTATGAATACTTAAAAAAAAAAAAAAAAAAAGCTGAAATTTTAGCTTAAAAAATAAAGCCTTATTTTTAAAAGAAACACTTATTTCAGACTTCTTTTTCAAACACCAATATCTTAATAATGTGATCCCTGCCCAAATAAACACTTATTTTCAATAATCACTTAGTTTTAAGCACTCCCAAATATGGCCTTAACTTCATTGGAACATTGGTTGGAGTTTTATTTAATCAATTAATTTTTAAAATTTTCATTTTTTAGATTAAAGGTTGCATGCTAAAAGAACTTATACAAGACACGTGGTAAAGCGTTTTGGTCCAAATCTTTCTCTATATGACTATAAATGAATACAGATGATGTGAAGAAATGCGAGGTCTAAATGGAAGTACAAGTGTCAGATAGGAAGAGTCCAGGTCTCCTACACTTAATGCCTTGCCAACGCATACACAAGAATATGACCATTCAAAACCACCCCCATGAATTTTAATAAATTTTCATGGGTTGTTGTAAACTTTTAGTACAAGGTGGTAAGCATAGAAAAAGGTGTAATGAAAATTCATTAAAATTCAATAGAGGTGATTGATCAAACTCTTTATGAGTGAGAAGATCTAAATTGATGTAGTTTTATGCTTTTTACTTTTCCATTTTCTTCTATTTTATGAGAAACTTTTTTCACGTTATTTTAAATATTTTTCTCTCTTTTTGTTTCCTCTTATCTCTTGTCTTTTAAGAGGAGTTTTTGCATTTATACTTCTTCCAAACTGAGCCTAAGAAAAAATTGGTTGTTCATTTCCACTTATCTCTTATTTTTTAAGGCTGCGTTTGGAAATGATACAAATGAAGTGTAAATCCTGCTTCAGGGTAAATTTGTACTCGGGTTCACTTTTGCTGTGTTTGGCAACATTACATTTATGCATTGACAAATGACAGACCAATGCATATTTACATTGATAATAAGATGTAAAAGTATATCAATAAAAAAAAAAAGTAAATTTGCATTCAAGTGGGTTTTTGATAAAAAAAAAAAGCATATGCTTTATTGAAATTCATGTTTACATCTATTATAGTTAAACGTTTTTTTGGTAAGAAGGTAAATTTGTCAGTGCAAAACTAACCCAATTTTGCAATTTATATGAACCGTTTTACACTCTACATATTTGCATTCACACTTATTTGCATCATTTCCAAACGCAACCTAAAATGCAATCGTACAACTTTGACAAACAAAACTCTCATATATGGGGTCAAAATGGATATTTGATAATTTTTAGAATTCAGAATTCAGAACACCATTCTTTACATTCAAAATTCAGAGAAAAGAAAAGTTCACCAATACCAATATACTTCTTAATGTAATTATTGTACTTTCAAATGTCAAACTTCAAAGCAAACGATAAGGCCCTTAATGTCATCCTTCCCTCAAGGACCATACAGTTAAGGGTGTCAATGGGTGAGTTTTGGTTTGGACCCTATTTAAATCAAAATCAATTTGGACGGTTTGGATGGACCAATAAGGCAAACTGAATTTTGAATCAGTCCCAAATTTAATGGTCTGAAATATTTATTGGATTAGATTGGACCTGGTCCATCCATATGGATTTATGTTGGTTTGGGTCATATTGAATTAATATCTGGTCCATTGATAGAAGATAAGAATACAAGTGTCAATGGACCAACTTTGGGTTGGAACCAATCTAAATCAAAACCAATTTGAACATATTGGACCATCGAAACATTGAATTAGACTGGTCCAAAATGGTCCAGAGTATTCATTGGATTATATAGGACCTGATCCATATGTAATGGACTCCTATCAAACCAGATCAGATTAAACCAAATCCAGTCCAATTGACACCCCTACATGCAGCTATTGTTTGAATTGATTGTTTTGGGAAGAAAAAGAAAAAAGAAATGCCCATACTTCATTCCTCCTCTATAAATTAAAATAGGTCATAGTTTCTCCCCTAAAAGGAAGGCAGATCACCAACATCTTGCTGGTAAAGGAATTACTGCACAAGATGAAATGACAGAATAAAGGTAAAAAATACATTGCACTCAAGTTAGACATGTCTAAGGCATTTGACAAAATGGGATGGTCATATCTATTTCATCTACTTAAAAATATGGAATTCCCAGAAAAATGGTACAACTTGCTGCATCAATGTGTGCCCACTGCTTCCTTCTCCATTAAATTGGCAGGCGAATCCCATGATCACTTTAAACTTAACCGGGGAATAAGGCAGGGGGACCCCATCTCTCCGTACCTATTCATCATAGGTATGGAAATGCTAACCCAGTTGCTGAACCGGTCTGTCCTCAGGTCAAATTGAAGGAATTCAAAGCAGTAAAGAAGCAGCTGCAGTCACTCACTTTTTTTTTGCAAATGACTACATTTTATTTTGCATAGCAGAATTGGCTCATGTCAAAGCCTTTGTCAAAGTTCTGAACACCTTCGAATCCATGTCAGGACAAAAAATAAATTTTTTCAGCAGAAATGTCCCCCGACATCACCACTAGGAAGACCACCCACACTATCTATTGGAACAAGATATGTAGGCCTAAACTGCAAGGAGGGTTGGGATTCAGATTGTGAACAAGGCCATGTTTGGAAAGTAAATCTGGAGACCGCTGATTGATAATAAACGGATTTGGAGTAAGCAAATAAAAGCCAAATATTTTCCCGACACTTCTTTATTTGCGGCATCAAGAAGTCGAGATAGCTCACAATGGTGGCAGCAAGCCCACTCTATGTTATTTCAGTTAAAGTCAAATCTGTTGTGATCAATCAAAGATGGGCATGATATCTCAACAATCACTGACCCTTGGATACCTACACTACCGGGACACATTCCGTATCTGAATCCCTCAGTATCTTACCCTCAAGTTAGGAATCTGAAGGTTTCAGAACTCCTCACTTCGGAAGGCTCATGGGACGTCTCCAAACTAAACCTAATCTTCTAGGAGTCGGCCGTACCTCATATCTTATCAATAGCTCCAGAGCCAAACCAGTCCACAGACAAAGTCATCTGGAAGAAGAACAAGTCAAGTATCTGTTCGGTGAAATCGGCCTATCAACTCTTCTTCTCATTGGAAAGCTCCAGTTCCAACTCTCACTACAACTGGAAATTGATATGGAATCTCAAAATACCACGCAGATTCTAGCTCTTCCTATGGAAGCTCCTATGGGATGGATTGCTAACCAAACAAAAGCTCCAAGAACCAGACAGAATGTGCGCCTTTTGTAATAGTAGTGAAGACACAACCTTGCATCTATTTTTCCAATGCACTTTCGCCTGGGCAGTTTGTGTGAAGCCCAAATTGGGTTAAACCCAACCGCTCTACTCAATGGATGGATCAATTTCACACAAGTCATTTACAAAGACTATTTTCCTCTTTTGCTTATATTCGGTTTGTACATATAAATAGGAACTACAACCGTCTATCACTGCACTATGATATCTCTCGCACTCCACATGTAAGGTCATTCTAATTAATACAAGGGTGATTCTTTTGCCACAAAAAAAAAAAAGTAAAAAAAAATGGAATATAGTAAATTTATTTTGATTTTGCATGAAATTTGAGACAACCCCATCAATATCTTGAAATGGATTATTTCAGATTGTTAATAAAAGACAAAAATGAATGCATTTTAGAAAAAAAAAAGTATAAAATGGCAGAGCGTATATGACCATGAGAGTTTCATTAGCGAGGTTCAAACATGCGTATCAGATATGTTTATACTTTTTTTTTTTGATATTTTAACAGAAGTTCGGTTTTAGTATCCTTAACATTTAAAAACACAGGTTTCTTGAAATGCCTTAAAAATAACATTTCGATAAACTCCTTATAGGACCAACCGAAGTGCTGGCTCCTTGGTGTGTTAGCTGATTTATTCCAATGTTAATGCGGAAAAATCCTGCAACCATCACTTTGGGGATATCGAAATTTTGAACCTTATTCATTAGCATTATTTGACTCTAGATCTCTTGTTCACAAGAATTCTGCCCATGCCTATCCACAATACACTATCCCCTGTGAATTAGAAACATCTTCGCTTGCATTATGCAGAGGATGAGATATTCTCTATATATGATTGCGATAAATATAGGCTGAGTTCTCATGGACAGAAGATCCAGACTTGTATTAGTCTTGATATAGTAAGAGGTGTTGGACCGGAACCATAATACAATACATCGCATATGTTTATAACTAGATTCAGGCCCTACGACATCATCTCTAGAACTAATACAATAGCAAATAAAGTCCAACTACCGGAGAATATACATTAAGAGAAGAAAGGTCCAACCATTGGAAAGGACAACTATGGCCCTCCAAAAATAATTCAAATCCATTGAGATGGTAATTGTGGGGCTGGCAATGGCGGCTATGGTAGACATGGCTACAAGTTACGGCCAAAGGAGGGTACAAATTGTAGGGCTGGCAGAAGCTTGTGATATATTAGTTATCTGAGTTATTAATAGGAAAATTGGACCTAAATTTTGAACCTGTTATATTATTAGTTTTGGGTTTATAGTTGAATGTGTAAGCATTTTGTTAAATGGTTCTTACTTCTTTTGAGTATAAATCTAATTAGTGGAAACCGTCTACACAACTCACTTCCAACTATATATCATTATCAGGTCTTATTCAAGTTTACAGGTTGGTTAAAAGAACTTGGACACCAACACCTTTAATTTGATATTAGTTGTAACTTACAACACTTGAATTTATGAAATAATATGAATATATACTACACGTAATATATCAGCTGTCAGCATCCGATATCTTTATGCGTGATTTTTTCAAGCTTATATTTAGAATTTGGTAGGTCTGAGTTTAAAACCAAGCTCTGTGGCTCTGTGCCCCAGACCTGAATCTAAATCTAGCTATGCCCTTTGGTAGACTGCAAAGACTTTTCCAACCGGCTAATTAATATGTAAATGGTATGTATGTTAATTATCGAATGATAATTGATGAGGGCAGATTTGGCCCTCCAGTGAAATTGCGAGACGTGGCACCTCGTGATAAGTAGGTAAATACCCAGACAAACAACTTACCAAGTTGGTGTCCCACCCGGGCACCGGTCTGGTTGGCCTGGCGCGACCTGCACGCGGCCTAAGGGCGGCCTGCACGCGGCCTGGCGCGGCCCGCGCGGCCTGCGTGACCTGGCCGACCTGGCCGACCTGGCAACCTATAAGACGCCCATTGAGAACCATTAACGGCATACCCCGTGAGCTCGGTAGCTCACCAAGGAGCTTGCCACGGAGCTCGGTAGCTCACCAAAGAGCTCGCCAAGGAGCTCGCCACCAAGGAGCCAGGCAGCTCGACATAGCTCCCCCGGGCTTCTCGCCACTTGTAGGGTAGCTCGGTACAGAAGAGTAGTTTGGCGTATCGTAGGAAGATATCCTGCCTGACAACCTGGCCCAGACACCGACCCGTCGACTGACACAGGCGCCGACCTGGCAACCTGGCTCGGACACCGACCCGCCAACTGACACAGACGCCGACCTGACAACCTGGCCCAGACACCGATCCACCGACTGACTCAGGTGCCGATCTGACAAATTGGCCCAGGCGCCGACCTGGCCGCCTGACACAAGCGCCAGCCTGACAACCTCGAGGAGTTCATCACCGTACCCCGGTTCTGACGGGATATGACGAGTCTTACCATTTGAAGGCTTTTCACCCACCTAACCCGCGAGGACACCACTATATAAGGACTCCGTCCCCCAAAGCCAAGGGGGAGGAAAAAGGATGGTAACCCTTGCTCTCTATCTCTCTCATTTCTCTCCAAGCTCTCTGTAATCAGAATGCTAACTTAGGCATCGGAGAGTCCCCGTCGGGAAAATACCCCCGGGTCCTCTGATTCAGTTCTCGTAGGTCCCTCAGCTCCTGCCGCCTACAAAGGAGAGGAAATCACCTCACGCGGAGGGTAGTCGGGTTGCGCTACACCAGGGAGCTCCACCATCCTCTAAGTTGCAGGCCGCCTAGGAGCAAGTCAAGTGACGAGTCCACCAGGCAGTTCGCCACCAGGGAGCACCACCAGGCAATTCGCCACTAGGCAGTTCGCCACCAGGGAGTTCACCACCAGGGAGTTCGCCACCAGGCAATTCGCCACTAGGCAGTTCGCCACCAGGGAATTCGCCACCAAGGAGTTCGCCACCAGGCAGCTCGCCACCAGGCAGTTCGTCACCAAATAGCTCTTCACCGAGCAGTTCGCCACCAAGTAGCTCATCACCAAGGCACGTCACCACCGGGTCGAACAACGAGGTACTTAGCCAAAAAATTTATACATCACAAAAAATGGTACGTGACCAGAAACGGTTACATCAATTGGCGCCGTCTGTGGGAACACGCTACAAAAAGCTAAGTTCTCATCCTACAAAAGCTAAGTTCTCATCTTACCAAAGCTAAGTCCTCACTTTTTAGAAATTGAAGCTATCGCTTTATAGTTTACATTTTTTATGAACTCAAAGACTATGTAGGGAGCTAACAGAGTAAGTAGCTCTACCAACCTTACTTTCAATTCAGATAATGCCTCATCAGTCCTCTCCGCAAGGTCCCCCCTACAAAGATGAGCTCTTCGTGGCTTCCGCGGCAGTTGACGGCCAACAGACTACATAGGCGCCCTTACCGGTCGAGCCTTCCAAGGCTCCCGTGTGAGCTGGCGACCTAAAGTTAGTAGTGCTGCCCCCGAAGGTCGAGCTCCTAGTAGCTTCTTGTAGGAGTGGGTGACCGACATTACGAAGCTGATGCAGCACAATCATAGGTCGACACCTCACAAGCAAAGCCTACGGACCACATTACAGCTTAAGACCCGGTCGCCTCTCCGGCACGGGCAAAGTCAAAAAGGAGAGTAGACTAGGAGTCACTCCCAAAGCCTACGGGCCACATTATTGTTTAAGACCCGGTCGCCTCTCCAGCACGGGCAAAGTCAAAAAAAGAGTAGACTACGAGTCTCTCCCAAAGCCTACGGGTCACATTACTGTTTAAGACCCGGTCGCCTCTCCGGCACGGGCAAAGTCAAAAAAGAGTAGACTACGAGTCGCTCCCAAAGCCTATGGGCCACATTACTCCTTAAGACCCGGTCGCCTCTCCGGCACGGGCAAAGTCAAAAAGGAGAGTAGACTACGAGTCACTCCCAAAGCCTACGGGCCACATTACAGCTTAAGACCCGGTCGCCTCTTCGGCACGGGCAAAGTCAAAAAAAGAGTAGACTACGAGTCACTCCCAAAGCCTACGGGCCACATTACTGCTTAAGACCTGGTCGCCTCTCTGGCACGGGCAAAGTCAAAAAAAGAGTAGACTACGAGTCACTCCCAAAGCCTACAGGCCACATTACTGCTTAAGACCCGGTCGCCTCTCTGGCACGGGCAAAGTCAAAAAAAGAGTAGACTACGAGTCACTCCCAAAGCCTACAGGCCACATTACTGCTTAAGACTCAGTCACCTCTCCAACACGGGCAAAGTCAAAAAAGAGTACACTACGAGTCGCTCCCAAAGCCTACGGGCCACATTACTGCTTAAGACTCGGTCGCCTCTCCGGCATGGGCAAAGTCAAAAAAAGAGTAGACTACGAGTCACTCCCAAAGCCTATGGGCCACATTACTGCTTAAGACCCGGTCATCCTCTCCGACACGGGCAATGTCAAAAAAAGAGTAGACTACAAGTCACTCCCAAAGCCTATGGGCCACATTATTGCTCAAGACCCAGTCGCCTCTCCAACACAGGCAAAGTAAAAAAAGAGTAGACTACGAGTCACTCCCAAAGCCTACGGGCCACATTATTGCTCAAGACTCGGTCGCCTCTCCGACACGGGCAAAGTCAAAAAAGAGTAGACTACAAGTCACTCCCAAAGCCTACAGGCCACATTATTGCTCAAGACCCAGTTGCCTCTCCGGCGCAGGCAAAGTCAAAAAAGAGTAGACTATGAGTCACTCCCAAAGCCTACGGGCCACACTATTGCTAAATATCCAGTCGCTTCCTCAGCAGGAGCAAAATCAGCAAAAGTAAACTATAAGTTGCCCTAGAGCCTAAGGGCTACACTACTAAACTGGCGGAGACCCCCTCGCCTTAGTGGCAGCTCGCCACATACAGGCAGCTTCCGAAGCCTAAGGAATTGGATCAGCACCTACGAGCTCGTTGACTTACGGGCCAAAAGAAATCTACTCCCTTCGCTAAGTTACTCTCAGCTCGGGAGTGGGGGGCAATTGATGAGGGCAGATTTGGCCCTCTAGTGAAATTGTGACACGTGGCACCTCGTGACAACTAGGCAAACACCTAGGCAAACAACTTACCAAGTTGGTGTCCCACCTGGGCACCGGTCTGGCGCGGCCCGCGCGGCCTGCACGTGACCTGGCGCGGCCTGCGTGTGACCTGGCGCAGCCTGCGCGTGACCTGACACGGCCTGCGCGACCTGGCCGGATCAGCCTAGCACATGATCCGACCTGGCCGACCTAGCAACCTATAAGGCGCCCACCGAGAACCATTAACGGCATACCCCGTGAGCTCGGTAGCTCACCAAGGAGCTCACCAAAGAGCTCGCCAAGGAGCTAGGCAGCTCTCCAAGGAGCTCGCCACTAAGGAGCTAGGCAGCTCGGCATAGCTCCTCCGGGCTTCTCGCCACTTGTAGGGTAGCTCGGTACAGAAGAGTAGTTTGGCGTATCGCAGGAAGATCTCCTGCCTGACAACCTGGCCCAGACACCGACCCGCCGACTGACACAGGCACCGACCTGGCAACCTGGCCCGGACACCGACCCGCCGACTGACACAGGCGCCGACCTGACAACCTGGCCCAGACACCGATCCGCCGACTGACACAGGCGCCGACCTGACAAACTGGCCCAGGCGCGACCTGGCCGCCTGACACAAGCGCCAGGCTGACAACCTCGAGGAGTTCATCACCGTACCCCGGTTCTGACGGGATATGACGAGTCCTACCGTTTGAAGGCTTTTCGCCTACCTAACCCGCGAGGACACCACTATATAAGGACTCCGACCCCCAAAGCCAAGGGGGAGGAAAAAGGATGGTAACCCCTGCCGGGAAAATACCCCCGGGTCCTCTGATTCAGTTCTCGCAGGTCCCTCAGCTCCCGCCGCCTACAAAGGAGAGGAAATCACCTCACGCGGAGGGTAGTCGGGTTGCGCTGCACTAGGGAGCTCCACCATCCTCTGAGTTGCAGGCCGCCTAGGAGCAAGTCAAGTGACGAGTCCACTAGGTAGTTCGCCACCAGGCAGTTCGCCACTAGGGAGTTCGCCATCAGGGAGTTTGCCACCAGGCAGTTCGCCACCAGGTAGTTCGTCACCAAGTAGCTCTCCACCAGAGAGCTCGCCACTGGGCAGTTCGCCACCAGGTAGCTCATCACCAAAGCACGTCACCACCGGGTCAAACAATAAGATACTTAGCCAAAAAATTTATACATCATAAAAAATGGTATGTAAACATAAACGGTTACATTCATTATCATCTTCTTTTCATTGTTATTTGCATCATTATTATGTTCTTTTAGCACCACTAAATAGCATTGTATGTCATTTTCATTTATTTATTTTTTTTAATGGGAAGACTGAAACATCAATCTAATGATCACAAATATTTGCTAGGCTGACTCGTGTGACCTAGACCAGCAAATAGACTGATCTGAGTTAAATCAATATGAGATGATCAAATAATCAGAATTTTGTGCTTTAATTGTTATTATTTGGACCTGAATGAATAAATTAATCAAAACAAGTCTACTCATGAGATGGTTCAGTTATTAGGTGGGTCACACTTTGTCCTCTAAAGTTGAGACATAGTCCTAAATGTGGTCACCTATAGGTCAAAATTGGTAGGTGCCCTGTTTTCTCCATGGGGCACGTATCGGGGGTAGCCCATACCAAGGTTCAAAATATTTATACAGGTACTGATTTTTATGTGTTTTTTTCTTTTTTTTTCAAAACTGGTTTAAAAGGGTCGGTTTAAGACCGATTTACCCTCTAAACCACTTGTCGAATCGAAACACTCTCTGCAGAAATGTATCAAAAAGACTCCGATATAATACATATCGGCGAATACAAGATGATACATGACAAAATTTTGATCCTTGACACATCCCCAAACCCATAACCCCCCTAACCACCATAACCTTTGGATAATCGCGATGGGAGGAAACTGAATTGTCCATAAGAAGGGTTGGTTCTTTAGTCCATAGAATGCACATGGATGCATTAAATTTTCCTTAGACCCATTTGTTTGCAGTGAAGTCTTATCCCTACATGGAGATGAAATAAAATGAAACCTAAAGACAAATAAAGTAAAATCTGAAACAAAATCTGCACTCCTTTCATTTGCATTCTCACCCAAAAACTAAAATCATCAATTTAGGACTTTGAACTTGGAGATTGGGGAAGGATGCATTTTATGCTCTCCTAGGACATGGAAATGGGGTTGATCTGCAGCTGATGATCTAGTTAGCTACATCAAACTCTATATCAAGGATAGAGAAATCTACCCAGAAGTGAGGAATAAGCTTAATTATTTGTCTCTATTACCATATTCAACGATTAAATCCTGGAATGGGGGTGTTGTGTAAAGCAATAGACGATGAGACGCGTGTCTTCTTTTCTACTCTACTAACCTCCTAACTACAAGTTTAAGTTCCAACAAATGTCACCTCACCCCTACAGGACCAAAGCTGCAACACATTATACCAAAAACAAATTCCAAATTAAACCATTAAACCAGCAGTGACCCACTTCATTTAAGCACATCCATCCATCCAGATCTGACAGCTTTATCTTTGTAGACCTGTTTATAGATCCTATCTAAATGAATAAATGGTAAAGCAGGCTTATATTTGACCTTAAAAATCTAGTTCTGTTCACATTTAATTGGATTTAGCTAGGCTTGGCCAAATTGGTTGAATAGGTGCGGTCACCTAATTGAGATTGTAAGAAATAATTCAAGGGTTCATAATTTAGTGAAAGTATTTGTTCAACTGATCTCAAGGTCTCCTTGGTTAAATGGTAAATCAATTATCTGGGCAAATGTGTTTATTGGTGTAAATGTTTCTTGAAAAATATTTGTCCCAATAAGTATATTTACCAGTATTCTTTTGTTTTTCAGATAAAGTTATACAATATTCACTTTATCCATAAAATATAATTATTAAAAAGATAATATTATTTCGTTATGTATTGGTGCGAATAAAAAAATAATTTAATTAAATTTAAAGAAAATATTATTTACCCAGGTAAATGAACCTCTCCGGAATCATTATATTACATGGGATCGATCAAAGCTTTTAATACAACGCCTTATCCATCCCTTAGGCTCAGTTTGGAAGGAGTATAAATGCAAAATTTTAGAAAACAAAACCTTATATTTTGTATATATTTGCACAGTATATATTTGTATTTATACTCCTACCAAAGTGGGAATACAGTCCAACCTTCCGTGCCTCAAAAGGGCATCATCTCTTGTGGGTTTGCAAAGAAAACTCCTTCATGTTTCTAATTCCTTGGACTTCTCACTAGTCAAGAGAAGTTTGTATAGTTATTTATGTGAACTCAAGAGAAGAGTCCTAACGAGGGACATTTATCATAAGAAAGCAAGTAACAAAGTGTACCCTCTCAACTGCCAGACTTTCACTGTACGAGTATGGGGACCAACAATAATGGACCTATGTTAGAGTTGAGTACACAGAAAACGAATGTATGTGGATCAGATTACATCATCCCTTTTTCTTGGGTTGGGCTGCAATCAACTGTGGGCCAAGTGGTCCTTTATCATCTTTAGAGAACACACATGGCAGTTGAGGGCAAGTCTTTGAACTGGAAATTGGAAAAGATGGTAAGACAGGAGTCATAGGGTAATGTTTTGTATCATATTGATGTTATTCATACCAGCAAGTAAATCCCTTAGGTTTGGATAGACAATTTTGGGTTTTGATATGTTCAAGGCAAAGACCATGTTTAGGATTGGTTTTTAACCGGTCACCTATCTAATTTATACCCTTATTTTATTAGAGAGGGATAGAAGGGGTCTAAAGAAATTTAAGAGGAAAAAGGGGTTCAATGAGGAGATGAGATATTAGAGAGAGAGAGAAAGAGAGAAATTTAAAAATGATTTTGTTCGAAAGTAAAAAATAATTAAGATCTATGAGGGTTTTATTCTAACTTGTTACATTTTTATTAATTTAGTTTAAAATAAATAATCATATATCTATATGTATACTACTAAGTGAATAGCTCCCCATGGTTTTTGAAATTTTTTGACTAAAATATCTATCTTTTTGAATTTGGTCACTCTCTATTGGGAGGGCAAAAATTGTAATTCAGATATTACTTTTTAGTGCATTTTATTCCTTCATTAAGTCCCACATTTAAGTGTTAAGTCTCATTCTTCCTCATTAAATCCTATATGTAAAGTATTTTTTTTATCATCATTAAGTTTCACTAATTAAATCCATGAACACTTGTATTAATAGTATAAAACCTAAAATTTTTAAACTCAACTAAAAATTAAATTGGTTTTTCTAAGTGGCAAGTAAGTAGTTTTCCCATTTGGATAAATTAGGTAAGTCCATGATGTTATAATTAAGTACGAAAAAATAAAAAATAGATAAATAAAAAAATTAGGAAATTTTAGGCACATGCATCTCCAATATTTTATATTTTTCATAATAAAAAAAATAGGTATGATAAATAAAAATTATTTTTATTAATGGTGGAAATGGAATACAAATTTTAAAATTGATTTATAAATGAACCATTTTCCTCCTTGAGTGGTGGGTCAATGGTCTAGCTATTTGGATCATTAGGTCAAGTGATCAACCCATGATTTCATAGTTAGTTAATTCATATTAAAAAAGATAAGTGTGATAAATAAGAATTATTTTTATTGATTGTGGAAATGGAATATCAAATTTAAAATTGTCTCAAAAAGGAAAATATTTTCCATTCGGGAAATGGTTCAAGAATTCAAAAGTCTAGGTTAACCCATGATGTGACAATTAAATAATAAAAATAAAAATAGATAAAAATAGTATAATTTATAGAAAAACAAAAAAAAACATTTATAGAAAATAAAGAGACATACATGATATTATACATTCATATCATATTATATAAAAATAAATGTCATAATTAAATAATAAAATCTTAAAATTAGATAGAAATATAAAAGATTATAGAAGAAATTAAAAGGAATCTAAACACATCTCTAATTTTATCATTGTTATTGCAATTATTATTATTATTATTATTATTATTATTATTATTATTATTATTATTATTATTATTGTTGTTGTTGTTGTTGTTGTTGTTGTTGTTGTTGTTATCTAAAATTGCCACATGCAATGTGTGTGCACATTTACTAGTGTGAAAAATGAAGGGAGGTCCATGTGATCATAGGGCTGTCAATGGGTAAGTCTACCTACCAGAACTGAATTGACTGAACTGATTACGTCAATTCTAGTTCTGTAATTTCGTCACAATTAATAATTTTGTCTAGAATGATTCTAGTTGTTCCAAACCTAATATATAATTAATAATATATAAAATCATCCTACTCACAAAAGGGTAAATTTGATAGGTAATACATAAGACAATTTTGGTTGAAAACACTTGTTTCATCAACCTATAAACAATTTATCATTTTATTTACTACTATCAAGTTTATTAAAGTTATATTATCAAAAATTAATTTTTAACTTTTGAGTTGTTACTATCTGATGTACCGCGATCTAATTGCTCCCTGCTGGAGGATGATCTGACTTCCAGTCGGACGACGAGCTAGGTGAATCTGCAAGACAAGATTAGAGAACCCGGGGTGGCTAATCCGACGAGATCGCTCCAATGCTTAAATTAGTAATCTGATGCGAGCTGAAGAGATTTGAGAGCTTAGAGAGCTAAAGAGCAAAAATCACGCGTACCTGGTGCCATTGGGGTTGGTGCCTTTATACTGGAATAGTTGTGGGGCACATGAAAGAGCTCCGAGATATTCGGGGTGAGGAGATAGAGTTCGCTCTGCTTCCGAAGGAGAAGTATACAGGTAAGGCTTATCTCGTTCCACTTCCGATTCCGACAGAGTTAGGATAAGTCCTCATCGTGATCCCGGAGTTGGTTACGCGGGAGTCAGTTACGTGGCGATTCGAGTTGTTGGTTCCAAACTGGTACTTCAGTCATTTAGTTCCGAACTGGCTTGAATACCGATGTGAGACTTGCGCCGAAGTGGCCTTGCTCCGAGGTGAGTCTTAAGCCAATGCGGCTTTTGTGCCGAGGTGACTGAATACCCGAGCTCAATTGTTGCGAACTAAACTTGTCAAGCTAAATTGTTATCCCTTGATCAGGTCAATGTCCACATGTTCCCTTTTTACTAGGTCGGGCCAAATCACCCTTCATCACTATCCAGTCTAGATGATCTGAATACAAAATCTTACACACCCTGTTGAAATACCTATCACGGATAAATACACCAATTCTCACTGTAAACCCATTTGGGACCTAACTGTAGTTAATATTGGCATGTTCAACCGTGATAGGTAATTCAGTTGGGTATATATGTTTTTGTCTCCACCGAATCCGCTCCTGTGACTATATAGATATTAATTATAATCAGATCAAATCCAATTATCTTAATTAATAATTAAATGGTTCTAAGTCTATCATATAAAACCAATTATTAATAATTGGTTTGAGACTGATACACCCCGTGATAATTCCTGAACCAGATCCGACCCTTTGATATCACTATGTGAGCATTGAGGTGAAAGAACTATTGTCTATTTGGCCTTCTTATGCAATATATACAATATATGTACATGTAGATATGCAGTTATGTATGAATATACAGGCATTTATTTTCCGTAGTCAGTTAAATTAAATTAAATCGTATGAGGGAAGGCGTAGGTGATGTGTTTTTATTGAAAGTGTCCTGGAAAGTCATACACCGACAACTCATCGTTTGTTTATTGGTCGGGGCACATACGTAGACCCCCCCACCATTCCTCTATAACTTCTCGTCTGAGAAGTCAGAAGAGCAAGTTGAGTAACGTACTTCGAGATCTGTGGAGCAGGCCAACTCGTCTCTCTCTCTCTCTCTCTTTCTTTCTCTCACACACACATTCTTCTTTCTCTCTTCTCCTAAACATGGTACAAACTAAGAAGTTCCGAGGCGTCAGGCAGCGCCATTGGGGCTCATGGGTCTCTGAGATTCGCCACCCATTGCTGTAAGTTCAATAGATAGACCAGCCAATTTCCATCGGAAAATTTGGGTTTTTCTTACTGGGTTTTTGTGTGCGCTGGCTTTGGTTGATCTTTTCGATTTATGTGTCTCTCTACTTTGTTGGTGTTCTTCAGGAAGAGAAGGGTGTGGCTGGGCACCTTCGAGACAGCCGAAGAGGCCGCTCGAGCCTACGATGAGGCGGCAGTGTTAATGAGTGGGCGCAATGCGAAGACCAACTTCCCGGTGGTCAAGACTCCGGCTGGGGATGCGAAGACAAGCGAGGACTCTCGGCTGTCTCCGACGGCTCTGTCATCGACGCTTAGCGCAAAGCTACGTAGGTGTTGCAAAACCCCCTCCCCATCCCTCACTTGTTTGAGGCTCGACACAGAGAATTCGCATTTTGGAGTCTGGCAGAAGCGGGCTGGAGCGCGTTCAGACTCGAGTTGGGTCATGACTGTTGAGCTTTGTCAGAAGAACTCTCAGGCCCCTGAGGCCACACCGGCTTTATTGCCGGAGACACCGGAGTTGGTGGAGGCGGATGCCAAAGTTGGACTGCCGGAAGAGGAGAAGATTGCATTGCAGATGATAGAGGAACTTTTGAACAGAAATTGTCCTAGTCCTTAGCCATTTTACAATGGATTTACCAAGAGGAAAGGGCGGGGCCTGTAAAAATGGTCCAATTAATTAAATCCAAACTCCCAATTTAATGGCTTCATTGACAACTGTAGTTATTAGATATTTGAATTGAGTCCTCTCAGTGTAGAAGCTAAGAGGCATACTATAGATTTTATCCACCTCGGTTGATGATCATGTCAAAAATTTGGACGTGTGGTAACAGTACTAGTGGCCCATTAGAATTTAGAACACTTGGGTATATGTAACAAGCACAGAATAAATGGAACTTGTTTAATAGCCCTTCTATTAATTAATGGATTTTGGCCTGGCAATAATATTTGTCTCAGCAAGATTAATATTTATGCTGTCATTTGGGTTTATCTTCCTTGGTATATTTAGGACTCTCTCTCTCTCTCTCTCTCTCTGACAGTGTACTTAGCATAGACATTACTTATGGGATCTCCAATTGGGATTGGAGTGTTCGTGAATCAATGTGTGGTTGGATCCCTTTACAGTCCAAGCCACAAAATCAGTTGCAGAGTGCAATTGCACTTGACAAACCAAACCAGAAAAGCCCCACACAAGCCCACATTTAGCCCCACAAAATGGAGGATTCTAGGGCTGTAAATAGTATTCATTTTATTAATAATATAACATTTTTATGTTTTTTTACTTTAATTTATTAATGCCATTTAATATCTAAGTTCAATCTGAATCTTATCTAATCTAAATTCAGATCTATACATTATCCCATTCGATCCAATCCATTTGCAACTCAAATGGATTCATTTTATGAGGAATATATGTGGCAACATAAGTAGGAAATTCTATCATCAAAACAAAACCCATTTGATCGATTAAATCAATGAAGAATGAAGTGCACCAAATAACACTAATTACTCCTAGGGTTTTAAAAACTAACCCAGATAACAACCAGGTAAATTAACCGGGTAGAGGGCTTCATTAGCACTTCAACCATTGTCAAATGATCAAACCGTCTAAATCTTAGGGACTCGGTCAACTGTCCGGGTTCAACTGCCCGGATCAACAAAGTTTTGTAAACACATATTACTTATAATATAACACATATTACTTCATTTATAACTAACTTACTAGCCACCATATTCATTTATAGTTAAAAAACGTGGAACATGTACCTTCCTTGTTATTAAAGCGGTGTATTGGGAATACGGGCCGGATGTGTTACTCACTAACTGTTCCTACATCCCTACCCACGGGATATTAAAGCAGTGTATTGGGAATATCTTCCTTGTTATTCATTGAGAAATGATTTAGAGTGGTTGAATACTAGGTAGGGACTGGGGATTTAATGTGACAAAGATGCATGTTGCCATTTATCTTTTTGGACTGTACAAATACAATAGCGTTGTAATCAAGTCAGATTCGGATAGGATCCAGCTACATCCAAATTCGATCATATTTAGGAACTGCTAAGTCTTAATCTCATCGAAATCCAACTTATTGTGACTTGATGTGCCCAAAATGAAGAAAAAATTAAAAAAAGTTTTAAAAAACTATTTACTTTTTAACATATATAATGAATTTATATAAATATAAAATAATTTATTATTAATTATAAACTTTATACTATTACTAATCCCCTGACAGCTCTATTACATTACGGGGCTGGATCTGCTCCTCACACTAAACCTCACAGCACATCCCAATGTGCAGCTGCAATGTGCTGAAGGGTGTTAAGAGCGAGATCAGCTTCAGTCAGTGTAAAGCATGTTCGAACAGTCTTTTCGGTCTTGCACTGGGAATATCTCCATACCTATGCACCTTATTTCATGGGGAGCTATTCCCATTGCAAGGCCCTAAAGGCTGTTTGAATGGGCCTTGCACTGACTGAAGCCAAGTTCATTAGGAACATTCTGTGAGGAGTAGATCGGTCTCAAATAACCCATCTCCCCTGCCTATAATCCCTCTTAACCCTAGAGCTAGCAGGATTTGATCTCAAGTCATTACTAGATATATGATATATATATATATAGTATTTAGATTTAATTTCTATAAACTGCATGAAATCTAACTAATACAAATATATATATATATATATATATATATATCCACTATATATAATTATAAATATAAATATTATTATATTTCTCCTTACTTGCCATTTGACCCACACCTACCTAAAAGCTTATGTACCTCGATAAGCAAGAATTAAAACGAATCAGCCTTAATTTATATCATCCGTTAGGACAAGACATCTCAATACATTAATTAATAATGATAAGCAATTTTTCGATTATTTATAGTAAGGACAAATTAAGGATTTTGTTGTAACCACTTAACAGTCAACTATGTTCTACATCATGGAACTAGACATCATTAGCATGACCATGACTGATGTAAAGTGGTCGCTGAAACAATAAACATTAATTGTTGATCTTCGTGAACTAACCAATGATATATGCATCATCTGCGATTCAATAGGGTAGATATAAATAAAATTTGCTCGCCCATGGCTCTGTAATTGTTATTGACCTGATAAAATGAATAACTGTAATTAGTTACTCATCTTATTCTCTTAATTAAAGTTTTTCACATTACTCTAATCTGATGAGACATAGCTTTAATTTACTATTGAAACTTAAAGACATTTTGACTGAACATCTTGTATATATGACCCCAATTACCTCCAATACATTAGAGATATAAAGACCTGAATACTTCAAAATTCAAAATTCAGATGGGGCCATTGTTATTTGGTGTGTAATGGTAAAATTCCAATCAATCAAGTGTGAGAATGTGGATTTAAGTCCGAGAAAACAGAAAAAAAAAAAGAATGTGAAAAGTTAGGATTGTATCTAGTCTAACCCTCGCAAGACCCCAAGCGGCTATGAACATCTGCCTAAACTAAGGTTTCTAAATTTAGAGTTTGTCTTAACCCCAATTAAACTTTACTCTAAGTGGACTAAAATTTTATCGATCGACGTAACCCGCCTTACCCCAAAACCCGATAAAAAAAAGACATGCAAAGTCCATGTGATGGATTTCTATTTGTACATCAAAGTCTTGTGTACTCCTAACAAGACCATAAAAGCTAAATAACTAAAGTAAGGAGGGTCCATTTGGTAGGTTGAAAATCAATGGACAATGTTCTCTAAGAGACTATTTTAATTAGTTAGAGCTAGTAGCAAGTGTCATCCATAGTTTATCGGGGTTTGGGTGAGAAGCAAGTAGTTCTTATGTGGATCCAAGTTATTATAGGAGTTAGGTATCTCTTTGTTACTGATAATTATGGTTGAAAGCTTGAAGCTCTTTAATTGTCATCCGTAGTTTATGTTCTGGTGGAACCATTTTTCTCCGTGTTGGGGCCCCAATATAAATTTCATGTCATTTCTTGGCTTTTTTCACAAAAAGAAAATGCCATTTCATAGCTAAGGCACATGCTAATATGTTCATCTTATCATGTCTTGGTTAGATGTGTTATGTGTTATTTAATACAAAGTCTATACATATGATCTTGGGGTAGAGTTGGGTAAATGCGAGTCTCTTTTAATCTCTTGTGAGTTGTGATTGAGGGGGTCTGTGGATGGTTATTGATAGATGAATTTCTGATGCAGATGGGCAGTGCATCCCATAAATTGAACTCAACAATTAATGAGGTTTCTTTTTATGAGAATGTGCAGGGCGGTACATGAAATGAACTCTTTATTTGGATAACTTTTAAACTCAACCACCTTCTTGGAAGTTTTCTCTAATGAACTGGCATTGATGCGAACTGTTCTTTCGGTGGGCCTTAAGCTGAAAGTTGGGCCATGCCTATCAGCTCAGTAGGGGTCCTCTACAAATTAACCAGTCAGGAGCACCATTACTGGTTGTATTCAACTTGTTAATTGATTGTTGTGCTTCTTCTAAGCTTGTTGGTACAAATTATACCTACCTTCCAGATGCATCACAACGAGCTAATATATATACACTTCGTCTTTTACTTTTGGGAAAATCTATGATACGGGAAAGATATGATATGGAAAGAGTTTTGACTAATCTCAAAACCCATTCATGAATTTTGATAAATAATACTTTATTCACTACCACGTTTATGATTCCAGTTTATTGGTCAATTATTTTTCCAATATTATATCTTTTTCATATCATAATCGAACCCTTTACTTTTTCTTTATGTCTTGAACTCAACCATGATAGTGATTACAGAGAGAGAGAGAATAGTACAGGTTTTGCACAAGATCTATAGTCCTGAAAAAACCTAATTAATAGTGTCTTTATATATATATATATATATATATATATATATAATTTTAATCTAGCTTGTATTATAAGAATTAAATTCAACTAGTTGCATCAATTATACATCTTTGATGTCATGCAATATGGAAAATTCCTTCCACATTAATTAGTGGAATAACAAAGAAGGAAACAACTAATATATCATTGTGGTAAAGGTGAGAGACCAAAGACCAAAGTATTTATAGGGTATTGTATCAAGTAGTTCAGATTTGGATATGCTTTGGAAATATATAAAAACATGAAAAACGCATGCTTTAATAGGTTATATTAAGAAAAACATTACAATCAATTACACCGGAACTCTAGAATATGTACACATCATACAAGAATTATCACTCTATTTCAAATTTTTTATAATTATCATTTTCAAAGATTAATAAATGCTTAGAAGCCATTTTAGATGTGGCTGGGCAAAAGTTGGATACAAAGAAACCTAATGGGTAAGAGTTTCCATTGGAGGATTTCTTCTTCTCTTTTTTACTTTTGTACAGATTTTGGTTCAAATTCCCTAATTGTAAATGAAAATTTAGGAATGCCTGTATCAGTAATCTACCCAATAATTTGGTCTCCTCATGAGCTTGAGTTCCAACTTTACCATCAAAGTAGATTTCAATGATATTGTTTAATATATTTTTCCATCTCTCTTCCCTTTAGATAAGGAGATTCAATTTATAGTGGATAACTACGATTGAATGAATGAACTTTAGGCTCAGTTTGAATACATATTTGTATTTGTAGTCCTCCTCTCCAAACTGAGCCTTACATAACAAAATGTTTTGAGGCCCTCCACATACCTTATAAATGAAAACTGATATACATATAAGCATGCATAAACGTACTGATAAATTTTCTTATTTTCATATCAACCATAGAGAGGAAATCAATTGACTAAATTGTAGATTTTACCAATCATAGAGAAAAAATGCTTTCAAGAAGGATGTCAACGAGGTCAAATAGTAAAACCTCCTTGATCGGATCCCATCGCCCTATCGGATCAGGCTCAAGGCAACCATAGTAAAACCTAGAGTTGGTTATGGGTTTGGGATAAATGAGCCTAACCTTTCTACAAGTTCGGCTTGAGGTAAACCCATACGAAACAAAACCTGTTGACATCTCTATGTTATGCTATATTTACAATAAAATATTTGCGAGATTTTTATAACAGGTTACATAGTGAGTAGTGATATGATTGAAGAAACCAGTGTTTTGAAAACCTGACCGTACCAGCTGATTGGATCGGTTGAACTCTGACTTGGGCTCCTGGCCGGTTTGACCATACCCTAAAACCATAATGTGTAAAATATTGGCGAAAACCGGTAACCCCGATGGTTGAATTAGAAAACCGATGACCTGATCTTGGTTTTTTAAACATTTTTTAACAGATAAAATGCAAACTTCTAAAAGTTATAACTTTGTGTTTGAACGTCCAATTAGGGTGGTCTTTTTTCTTTTTTGATTTTGGGCAACTTTTCAAGATATACATGTTTCTAATGTGCAAAAGGTGCCTTGCCCCACTATTTTTGCTAAAAATGTCATTTTTTGCTTTAAATCTTAATTTTTAATATGAAAAATTAAAATTAAAATTAAACTAAAATATATGCTATAAAAGAATATAGTTATATATTTTGAATATATTATAATCTAATATATAATTTATAATATATATTACATCATCCCGGTTCGACTCTGGTAGAACCTATAACCCATGAATTTCTCCTTTTTTCGAGTCGATGCCTGGTCTGGTTTTCTGAAATTGGAAGAAACTGTAGATATAACCTTTAGGGGTGCAACTTGGGTCAAGTTCAATGTGTTCAAACCCTAATCCAAGCATGATGTAGTTAAAATTCTTTTTAAGTAGGAAAACCCAACTTGCAGCCCTAATAACCTTCACTAAAAATAAGGGTATGGTTCAAGGATTGGGTTGAGTACTATTTTGATTTTTGTATTTGAAAACAAAAACAAAAACAAAATCAATCATGTTACCGAACACCCTTAAGTGGGGTTGGGTTCATTAACAACCTTGGGTCAAATTCATGTTGACATAAATCCTAATGAAGTCTAACCCATTGGCGAGTCCAAATCTCTTACAAGCAAAAACTCTACATGCAATACAAATACATACAAAATACATAATTTTACACTCAATATATTTGTATTTGTACTCCTTCCAAACTGAGCCCAATGTACGATTGCATGTCTGTTCTTTCAGAATATTTGCAAAGTTTTTGCTTTCAAGAAATCCCGTGTCATTTAAGAACCACCAAAATTTTCTCAACAAAACTGGGTGTAAATTTAGGCTATGTTTGGTTTGAAGGAAAAAATAGGGAAAGGAAGAGAAAAGTAGGAAAACGTATTTAAGGTTTGTAAAGCCTACCTTTCCCTACACTTTCCTTCAAACCAAACACAGCCTTAGGTTTTGATATGAACATGGATGTTGGTCTCTTTCTGGATCAAATTCTGGGACCAGTAAATTTGATGGTCCAAACTCTATCATGATCTACAGTACATGCTCACTGGTAGATAAAATTAATTGCTGTTTGGCTTTCAATGGTGAAATCTGATGAATCTTGGATAAATGGGGTAAACAATGTGAAATGTAGAAATGCCATTACTTCATTAGTATTGGCCATCTATAACAGTGCAGATAGAGCAGCAATTCACCAAAAAAGAAAGTAGGTATCTTGGGGTGTGTTTGGCTGCAAGATCAAAGGAGAGAGAACCCTTGATTTGGTACACAATTGTTGGGCATCTTTCTATTGGCTGCAAATGGCAAATGGGGATGGAGTTCACTTTTCTCTCTGTAACCAGTAACCACTAACCACTAACCAAGGTGATTTGGATCCACGAGCCCAGATTGGAATGGGCATTTCCACTTTTGGATCTTAGCCCAAGGGCTTAAAAGAAAAGCCCAACCCAACTTAAGTAGTTAAAGTTTCAGTTTAGTTTGGGTGTTGCGGTAATACAATAAAATTGTGAAGGGTATTTTTGTAGTTATGTAAAACCAGATCAAATCTCCAATTCTCCAAGGAAGAAAAATAGAAAATAGCTCCTGGAACGACAGGAAGGAAGTGAAGATCTGGGTCGAAGGAGAACATCGAGTGAGAAGAAATCAAAAATGTTGCTCGCAGTTCTCTTCTCCAATTCGGAAGGCAATATCCTTATCGAACGGTAAGCAAGATGTCCACCGTCCGTTTCTTTGATCTATCATTTCATCAGCAGATTTCGTCTCTTGCATTCTCCGTTCATGGATTTCGCTATTTCAGCGTTATTTTTTTCTTAGTTTTTTTCGAAATTAATAATATAATTTTCTTTTGGTTGGTGTTCTTGTAAATAACTTTATATGTGTTATTTAGATTTGATCGAACTCGAATGCATGCTCAGCCAGAAATAAATTTTCTTTCTTTTTTTTTTTTCCTTTATGAATGGTTTTTGACATTCTTCTTTCTCTTTTCGTGTATTATTTAATTATTTTTGGTCCGTTAAAAGACAATAAGAAACATTGATTTCAGAGAGATGAGCCTTGGATGCATTGCTGGTTTTGCAAATGAGTAATTTGTTAATTTTGTCGAACACTTCATTATGGTGAATTGGAAGATGACGTAGATCTCTAGAGAGGTCATTGTTTATTGATATTGAAGGAGAACTACTGTTTTTGGCTTGCTTTTTGATTATGGCCGATTGGGTCTGGTGGGTGGCTGATCAAATTTATGGAAAGGTTTTGGTGTATGGGCAAACTTGGTTCAGCATGCCCAGCATGAACAATTGATTTTCCATATTGTAGATGAAAATTAAAATGGACAATCAGTAATAACTTGCTAATGAATTCAGATTAGTAGTTCTTGGAAATTTTTGTGAATATATTGCTTCATTGTAAGGTAAAGTAGGGATTGTGATATCTCGCTCAAAGGATCGTGAACTGTAAACCAAAAGAGTGGTCTTAATGCAGCTGACCCATGAAACATTGCAGCAAAAGTCTTTGGTGCCTCCATCTATGATGTTGTGGAATACATTTCGTAAATGGATTTGAACATATCATTCTTGTTAGAAAGAAATACCATTTATTCTTATGGAGGGTAGAAAATGATTTACTTGATATAATATAGTTCCATTGCAGGATTTTAGGCAATTTTCTTTCAGAATGAGGGATTAGTGTTCTAAGATGTGAATTTCAAGGGTATATTGGAAAGTGGTTGTGGAGATTTGGCAATTAGCAAAAACAAATTATGGAGGATAAAAATTACAAAGAAATACGGATTAGATAACATGTTGGGGAAATTCCACCTGTTTCCACCATTTATGGTTTTCTATTTGGCATGGAGTATTGAAAAATTCAGCTAACTCAATATATTTAATTGTCTTTTTTTGAGTTGGTTTTGGAGACTGAACTTGTTTTTGGGGTGATATATGGCATGGTTCTTGGGGTGGACTTGTCTTTATGAGCTAGCATGACTACTTCATAGAAGGCTGTACTAAAGGATTGATATTTATTAGTTGGCGAGGGTGTGGTGTGGTGGCAATGTTTTCATTACCATCATTACCATGATGGGGAAATTTCACCTGGTGCCCCTTCCAAGCTAAATCAGCTCTTGTTAACTCCCATAGTCTCTAGCATTTAAGTTCTGTGGTTAACTTCCTTTCTTTCTTCTTGTTTTGAGATTTTATTCCAAATTTCAGTAGATCATTTGGGTTTATGACCATTTTGCTGCGGCAATCCCTTGGTATTTACTGAACCCTAAAGTTGATTTCTAAAAAGGCTTTAGCATGATTGTAGATGCTCTGTGTCTGTGTTTGTTTTTCCAATCTTCTTGTTTCACTTGATACAAATTGATATATACTTCTTTTGAAAGTTTGTTAACTACATAAGTTTTCCTTTATTACTTTCATTAACCAGTTTCTGTTCAAACCATAGAAACCACCAAAATTGCCCCCTTTAGTTAGTTCTCAAAACTTCAAGAGAATCCATTCTCTTGGCAGAATACTGTACATTTTTTCTCCACCATTCATCTTCCAAAAAGCTCCTACAAAAACGAGCTTCTCTCCTAAGAATTGACTAAGAAACCTACCATGGGATAAGGCAGGAATAGGATGTTTTAAGACAATAGTATGCATTTATTTTCCATAAGAGTCAGTTTTTGTATGTATGTCATATATTACTATAGAAAGTGAAAAGGACAGAATTCCAAAATCCCTACAATATCCATAAGACCTTTTCTCAGCTCCAATCTGAAGACACCCTAAAAGACCAATGGAAGTATATTCCAATGTCATCCAGTCTGAAGAAAAATTGGTAAAGGAATTTTTCTCAAATTCCTCCTTAAGATGGTCCCATCGGCCATTGCTCCCCCTCCCCCCAAATATAAAAAAAAGGAAAAAATACCTGACTTTTTGTGGGTGAGTTGGTGGGGTGGGGAGTTCTCACTTTGTGAAAACTGCATCATGAGACCTTGTTTTGTTCTCAAAAGTTCTAGTAGTTACCACTTACTAGTTAGCTTCCATATACACCAAGAAATGGAAAGGGGGGCCTCTCTGTTGTATTTGCTGCTTCTTTAGGCCCCCATGCTGCTAACAAAGATGATGCTTTGTAACGCTGCTTGGAATGTTCTGTGATGCTATGAAAAACCATATTGCATCAAAGAGGCACTTATGCAGCAGAATGACAACTGGCTTTTCATCATTTAGAATCAGTGCTATATACACCAGTGGCTGAAGTTGTATAGAAAATATCTGTATACAGTGAAGGGATTGATGATGGAACAGTTAAACTAGAATGGGTACCTGGGAAAAAGGGTTCAGCTACCAAAAATACACCAAATGAAGTATATGGGAAGGCTTCATGTGAACTATCACATGATTAAAGCTTTTGTCCACAGTATTGGGCTTCAGATTAATATCTTTGAGGTACTCAAGCAGCCCCACCAATTCTTCAACATCTTCATCATTCCAGTCCTTTATATAACATCCCCCCCCCCCCCCCCCCCTCTTCAACTTAAAAGCATCAAATATGCATCTATTTGCATGGTCTTTTCGTTTAAGAGTCACTGAAACTAACTATTCGGTTTAGATTAGAATGGAAATAATATTCTTGCAACAATGATTGTTGCTTAATCTGATTTTTCTTAGTGATACTTGGAGCATCCACTTATGACTTACATATCATATTTGCAGTTTTCATGGGGTTCCAGCTGAGGAGAGGTTGCACTGGCGAACTTTCTTAGTCAAGTTGGGAGCAGATAACCTCAAGGGTGCCAAAAGTGAAGAGCTTTTCGTGGCTTCACACAAGTATGCAATATCCATCCTTCCAATTTAATCATTAGTTTGAAAATTTACTTCATATTTATCTGTTTATTTGACATGGATGAGTTGGAAAACTAGAAAGGATGGGATAAAAAATCAACTTGTTTGAAGGAACCTATGAGTAGCTCAAATAAGTGACAAAATGAATGAAAGTAGACTACGATGGTTTGGCACATCCAGAGAAGGCCATCTACAGCACCAGTAAGAAGTGATCTATTACAATTTGAAGGGGGTAGGAAAGCAAAGGTCAGACCAAAAAGGACATGGGTTGAAGTAGTGAGAAATGGCCTAAGGGTCCCTAATTTTACAATGGATGTCACTGAACATTATGGAATGGCAGAACAGGATTCATGTAGCATCATACTCAATATTAGGTTTTTAGTGGAATCACACCTAATAAGAAAAATTCTTGAGCATCATTCTTGAAGAAAAGAGGCTAAAAAAGGGAAATTTTATTTTCAGTCCTGTCATTTTCATTACCATAATAATTTAGGCTTCATACTAACTTTTTACCCTAAATCTAAAGGCTCCTAAACATTCTCCAACTTGTACATCTAGATGGAGTGACTTCAAAACTGACTAGAACTCCTAACAAGCCTTCTAAAAATTGATCTTCTGACTCATTATGAATTATGTAAATCTGCCTTAACTTGCTGAACTGATGTCTGAATGGCCCATCTTGGTTTTGTTAGATATAATTGATTAACCTATTTAATGTGACCAAAATAAAACCAAATGTACAAGTTTTGACTCCTCAAATTTAATCTGCAAGTTGAATGATGAACTTGAAATAGTTTTTTCTCTCATTTCAAGTTGAGGTTTAAATAACTCGCAAAATAACTTTGAATATTGTCTCCTTTATGTTCCGCATTAAAAGAGGTTTACAGTCCTGTTTCTACATGTTTCTGACACATTGTCAATCTTTGGCTAATATGACAACCCACAAGTTCACATGTTTCTTTGCATCTCTCTAGTTTCACATGGGCACAAAAAATAGAAGAAAAGAAGAAAAGGAATCTTGGATTGAATTATATAGATTCTAGTTCAAAGGTCATAGATATCTCTATATTTAAAATTCTGCATATGCATTTATAATACATTAGTCCCTATTGATCATAACTTTTATGGAGATTTCTCAATGCCTCATTTTCCATTTATAGGCTTTTTTCCCGGCTACAGAATTCATGTAACTGATCCAATAGAGTTAGGAAATTGTTGTTTCAGTTCAGATTGTTGGGCACATATATATATATATATATATATATAGATCGATAAGAGAATATTTTATTAGACCCAATTAAGAAGATTACAACAGGGTGGGAAGGTTCTTCCTCCCGTTCACAAGTTTACAGATTTGCCCAAAACATTTGATGCCTTACAGCCCCTTGTTTAGCTAGAGTATCCACCATCCCATTTGCTGTTCTTCTCACCCATTTAAAGGAAACATTCAACTCCCTTGCAAGGCTCTCAATCTCCCGAATTGTATGCCTATAGATCCAAGGGATTTGGGTGCTACATCTTGTCCAAGAAATGACCACCTAAGAGTCCCCTTCCACTTCCAAATTAAGGAACCCAAAATGCTTGGCAAATTTTAGTCCATGTAGAAGTTTAAATAGTTCGGCTGTCAGTGCATCACCATTTTTTAAAGGCCCTAAATACAAAGCTAGCACCTTTCCTTCTGAATCTCTGAAGACACCTCATAACCCAGCCACAACCTGGTTACCAAAGAAACTTCCATCAAAATTAAGCTTCACAAAGTTGGTTGTTGGGGGTTCTCCAATCTATAAAAACTCTTTCCTTGGGATGATAAAGCCACTTCCTTCCAAGTTAACTATTTTTCACAGCAATCTTCCTCGTTTCTTTGGTTGTCTCATGAAGTTTGGACCAAAGAGGCCTACCACCTCCTGAGGAGTCCACCTGCAACCAAAGTAAGAACAATGATTTTCCCAAATACAAAGCACAAAAGGGCAGAATAAAAAGATATGGGAAACAGTTTCACCATTGCATTTACAGAGGATGCGCAAGTGAGGGGAAAGGCATTTATTTGGCCTTTTTTTTCTGCAGCATGTCACAGATGTTTATATTTCCAAGGAAGACTTCCCAACAAAAGGCCTGAATTTTATTATTATGCCAATTTAAAGGAAAAAATAATTATCTTCTGTAGACAAAGGTGGCAATATACCTGTTGACATACTATCCATGTTTTTGGCTGGTAAGGAGCTTTTGTTTCAATCAAATACAATCAATCCTGCTATTTCTCTCCTAATTTGAGGGCCTTGGTCTGTTAATCTTTCTCATCTTCTACTGTTCTTACAAACTTTCCATGGGACTTTTTTTCTCAAGTATGCAAAAATGGGGCTGTGAAAAGAGAGGTTGGGATATTTGATAGTGAGGTTGGGAAAGCTAGCTTTAACTAATGTGATTTTCCCACCTGAAAATGTTCCCAACAAGTATGATGTGCATATGCTTGCTGATTTTAGAATTCTACACAACCATTGGTTGATTTGTTTCTAACATCTGTTGGACTTGGCTGAACTGCCTCTCCCTTTCATTTTATTTCTTCCTCAGGTCAGTTTACATTGTTTACACAATGCTTGGTGATGTCTGTATCTATGTTGTTGGCAAGGATGAATATGATGAACTTGCTTGTAAGTATCTGAAGCTCCAATACTGGCAACATTGCAGATTTAGGTGGGAATAGCTTGGGCCTATCAAAGTTTCAGCTTTTCCCTCGCTAGGAAAAATAGTATTCTGTTCATAATTAAATGGTTGGTGTTCTCTTAGTTTATAATGGTTGTTGTCTGCTTCTCAAGTGGCAGAAGTAATCTTTGTTATAACCTCATCCGTGAAGGATGTGTGTGGAAAGCCTCCAACTGAGCGCCTGTTTCTTGACAAGTATGGAAAGATATGCTTGTGTTTGGATGAAATTGTTTGGAAGGTAAGAGATTCCTAACAATCTATTTCCGTTTTAAAACTTCTACCACTTGCAGCATCTTTAGTTCTAGACCTTTATTTGTAGTTTTATTTGCTTATTTTATTTGTACTTTCAAATTTAACTCTATGAAGTAGTATTAATGTAGCAAGGCAATGACTAGTTGTTTTGGCCTCCCATGTGTTGACTCATCAGTGCCTCGGTGTTGACTAGTCAGCCATGGGAAAAATGTCTGAGAATCTGGGTTTGATTCTGACAGTGGCCACTTTGTACAAAAGAAAGGAAAAAAAAAGCCAAATGTTAGGTCTGCATCCAGTCTATTCGTCCCAAGACCATAGATAGCCTAGACCATCATTGGGTAATGGTCCTTTTACCAAGTTTGAGTGAATAGATGGACTTTTATATATTTTGTGCATGTAGGCAGGGGCCGAGAAAGGAGGGAATCCCCCTCAAAAGAAATAGGAAAATTTTGAAAAACAGCACATATATAAGTTTGGAGGTAGTACTGTAGTAGGAGATGCCATGCATCCTAATACTGTGCCCTCCCCCATCACCCAAATGAATGATCCTGGTTTATTCTTGTTTGGGGGTGGGCAATTTTCAATGAGAACTGCAAATATGAATGGTCCTGGTCATTGCTTTATCTAATGGTAAAAATCTCACACTGACCACATGCTTGAGAATGTCGGTTGAATTTTGAGAGCAGCCATTTTGTGGAAAAAAAAAGCCAAACGTTAGGTTCACATCCGGTACACCCCTTCCAAGACCCAGATAGGTGGGACCAGTACTGGGTAACTTTTATGCATATTACTTTTTTAAGAAACTTTTATGCAGATCCCTGTTTTATAGATATAAGAAAGGGGATTAAATGAGCCAAGAGAGGGAAGGGACAGTCTTTGCTCTTCTAAGCTCTCTATTGTGATTCTAATTTGTGGCAGATTCTCTCAAGAGCACATGATTAGTTGAAATAAGACCTTAAAGAACTACTCTTTTACTCTTTTGTTTTATGCTTTGTTTCTGTTTCTCATATTTCCTCTCTACCATATGACATCATAGACATTTAAGCCAAACCATGTCCAAATAAGAATAGAGCCAGTATCTCATATATAGTAAGAAATAAACACAAACTTTAAAATAAATCAAATAGTTGTTAGTTAAACTAGTCCACATAGTTGATGCTTAATTGTCTCAGCTTTCAGGTTGCTGCATCTTGGGATTAAACAACTATTGCATGATGCAGTCAGTATGAACCTCATGTAATTAATCGGTCAACTAGTCTTTAAGTGGTTCTGTTAGGCTCATGGACTCCATAGCGAACCCAGATGACCCGAGGTACATGAGAGTTTACTCCAGAAGGTGGAAAGGATTACCATGTCAAAACAGTGACCACCAGTGACAACTCGAGAGTTAGTTATGATCTACCTGATTCAGTTGTAAGCCTATAAAAGGCATCCTCATTGTAATTCGGGGTGTGGAATCCTCCAAATCATTTTTCCCTCTCGTTCTCCTCTCTTCTACCTCTTTCTTCTCTGTAACAGGAGGTTAGGCACCTTGAATTTGCCTGTGTTAGGCAGTAACTTAACAGGTTCATCCTTTGATTAGACTGTTTTCAAGTCAAAGGAGGTTTAATGCTGCATGGAAAAAGAAATAGCCAATAGTATGTTGTAGGAAACTAGGAATTAAAGATGAGGTTTAATGCTGCATGGGAAAAGAAATAGCCAAGAATCTGCTGTAGGAAACTAGGAGTGTTGGCTATGAAGAATCCAGGGAAAAAAGGGGTGTTGGCTAGAATTAAGATTGGATTTTAAGGTCTGATTGCACTGTTTTCAGTATTGGAGCAACTATCAAATTCAAAAGGATTTTCAGTCTCCAAGTCTCCTTGTTACTCTTATTTCCAAATTGAGAGAATGGCTAATCTATGCTTTACATGCTCAGCAAAGCCTTAGGCCAAGGTTCAAAATATCGTCACGTATCGTTCAATTGTATTGGAGCCTTCCCGGTACGCCCCTACAGGGGGTGTTTCGGGTCGGCGAGTGGTTCAGGGGGTAGACCAGCCCCTCTGAACCAGATTAAAAAAAAAAAAAAAAAAAAAAAAACAGTACCGACACAGGCTGATATGCCCTACCGGTGTATCGCCTTGTATCAATATTCTGAACCTTGCCTTAGACCAACTATTTGGGATCTAAGTCGTGCCTTATGTGAAATTAGCATCTCTAGATCATTTTCCACTACCTCAACCCTGTCCTCTTTGGCCTTTTGTTTACATTTCAAGAGCCTTATATTTGCACCAACTTATAATTGGTACAGATTTTTGTTCTTTGCATGTGGCATTCTATGTTTTACATAAATCATGCCTTATGTGAAATTAGCATCTCTAGATCATTTTCCACTACCTCAACCCTGTCCTCTTTGGCCTTTTGTTTACATTTCAAGAGCATTTGCACCAACTTATAATTGGTACAGATTTTTGTTCTTTGCATGTGGCATTCTATGTTTTACATATGAGATACCAATTTTGAATTTTACAGACCTAATAGTAGTTTTGTTGAGGCTATATGCATTATTTTCAAGTCCATAGGTCCAATTTCATCATTTGTTCAGTTTCTCATTCTATCAAGGATATATTCTAGTTCAACAGTGCAGAATGGGTTATATCTCTATGTCATATGGCTTTGGTTGTGGGTATGTGTCTAGAAGGTGGATCTGTCTGACCTCAAAATCTTGGGGGGACTGCTAAAATCAATCAAACATTTTGGTCCAATATATGGAAACAACATATAACTTCCAATCTTTTAAGCAAGCTATATTCTGTTTAGATACATTCTTCTATTTATTTCTTAAAAAGGAAATACCAACAAGAAATGAAAGCACATAAATCAACTTGAAACGTGATATTAAAAATCCAGATTATACTTTGCATAGAAATCTGCATATTATGAGGTTTAGAAAAGCATTCTTGTTTGAGTATTTTATATGTTTAAGCTTAATTTTTTTTAACCATACCAGTTAATAATTTCTGTTTGGTGCTTCTCCAATTAAGTGGATACATGTCCAATCCATGGATCAGGAAATGGACAGAGATTTAGCAGATCCAGCACCTATCCCATACCAACATGCATATCTCGTCATATCCAATATAGGTACTTGGGAAAAATAAGAGTCCAGTCATAAGTTGTAGTTTTTGGAGATGCTTATCTGGTTAATTCATGCGGACAAAGAGTAGTATTTTATAAGACATCCACCAAATGACATTTTGGATAAATGGATCAAATATGCAATGCGGACCTGTATGGTGCTGCATCCATGTGTATTTACATTTTCCAGAATTATAAGTGTAAATAGTTGACTTAGTTCTCTTATTTTCTAGTGATTAAAATTTGGTAGTGGATGCCTTGGCATTATTGATTCATAGTCGTTATCATTAAAGCTTTTATCAAAATTATCTGTAGTTTATGAAAATCTGTTCACCATGCTATTTTTTCTTTGCTTTATCTCACCTTTACCCTGCTCTCCATTATGGTATTAATATTTTCACTGGAATTATTCTAATGTCCACTCTGTTATTTGCATTCGGAAGGGGATGCTGGAGAACACAGACAAAGATAGAATCAGAAGACTTATAAGGTTAAAGCCTCCTACTGATATCTGAAGGTGAAGGTAACCATCTCAGTTCTGGTCAAGATAACAATTCAGAAGCCCTTGGCTTATTTCCTGCTTTTTTTTTTTTTTTTTTTTAATTTTCCTAGCCTTTCATATCTCAGGGAAAAGCTTTGTAAATTTTATTGCACTATTGGTTTTGTAGTTATAAGTCATTGTAACCACTTTGTTAGGATATGTACCTTCTCTATTTTTTAGGCTTTCTGCCTCCCCTGATGATCCTCACTTGAATAGATTCCACTGTGTTCGCAAATGATGTTTGTCTTGTAGACCGTTCAATGGGGGGTTGTGCATAACCTCATATCTTTTGGACATCACTACAGGGAAAATCTTCCTAGCTTTAGGAACTGAATGTAACCCATTCAAGGATGACAAGAGGTCAACTTAAACCCTTCTTCCCAAGCCTCATTTTCCCAAAGAAAAGTGAAAAAAAAAAAACCTTCACTTGCAGAGAATGAATTTTCAAGGATTTAAGTTGGACATGTTTCAGAATCCTAAATTAGCTTTCTAGTTTAGATAGAACTTAAGGTTTGACATGTTTGGAAATTAGCTTTAAGTGTCTCATTGTTCTCGTTTCTAATTTTATAAACATCCCAGTAACAAAATAATTTCAGATAGAACCTATGGTTTGAAATGTTTGGGAAAAGGGTAAAAGAACACTTAAATCATCCCTGACTGCCCACTGTGTGTTGCTGGGACGGGCTCAGGGTTTTTTTATATGATGAATATGATATTACTCGGGGAAAAAATATTCATTGTAATAAGGGTTTGCTTTTGGCAAAGCTCGTCTTTCAAGGATCACCCTTGAAAGCGAGAGGCAAGCGCACTGCCTGCACCAAAAGTGTTTATGAAGTATGAATGAAAAAACATACCCAGACTTCCATTTGAACTAAATCTAACTCTGTTAAATGTGGCTGTTGGACTGTATGATGTTTTAAAAGAAAGAAAAAGCTTTTGATATACAAGAACTTTAGAAGAACGGATTGTAGAAGCATAAGAAATGTGATTGTATTGATTTGATATGGATTCAAATTTGAAATGCACAAGGAATGTGATTTGAGAATTATGATTTAAAGCCTCACAAGTTATATTATCACTTCTAGTTTCTAAGTATCATAACATTTTCAGTCTTTTTAGTTCCAAAAGGGAGAAAAAAGAAGAAATGACTAATGGCAGAGTGGCCTTGTGGCCAAAATGAATGCCAGCATGACTAAGGGCCTGAAGCTGAGAATTGCCTCAGTTCCTCCTATTCACATCTGACGAGCAAGGTAACTCGCAAGAGCATTTATCGGCTTGCCAATGTCCACCTTTTCCATGTTCTGGTGCTTGATCTTAATTCTCACCAAGTAGTCAGCTGGGATCCAGGCAAAGCTAAGCATTGGTGGCATGCTGTCATCCTCGTGCTCTCTCAATTTCAGTGTTTTCATGACCCATTTAGGGTGGTAGGTTACCTGGTACCATGCTGATGCCTTCTTTTCATAGACAGAGTTTTTTTCATCTTCTGTAAGCTGGATTGCAAATGTCTCATCCATACTCTCAAATGCTTGCCTGAATTCCTTCTTCAATACATTATAGGCATGCTTAAGCCTCTCTTTCAGCTCGCCTTGTTTGTTACTATTATACTTTGGCATGGACCATATGTGTCCAGTCACCACCTCTTCCTCCCTGATCACCTTGTACTGGCCCAGAAGAGCTCTGAATTGTGCATCATATGAGCACTTCTGATTCCAAGCATCTGTCACGAAGCCTGCAGATCCCAGAATTTCGAGATCTGTATCGTAAGAAATATCTTCAGCCACACAGGCCATCTCTGAAGATGTTGCCATGCCGTTGTCAGAATCAATATCTCTAATTTTGCGATAGAGTTTGCCCAGGATCTTGCTTGACCTGTATGATAAGAAGTCCTCCTTTCCCATGAAATCTGGATACATTTTAGGCTTTAGGGATTGCGGCATTGTCACCACCTCGCCAGTTTTAGGAAAGTCGACTGCTTTGGCTGCAAGCTCTGCTAGACGGATGCACTTCTTATCCAAGGCTCCATATTCACTCAGGTCGGCATGAACAACATGTGCGTTGCAGATGACACCAAGCTTCTCGTTCACCATTGTTTTCATGAAAAACTTTATCAAATCCTGTTGAACAAACATCGTAGATGGCCATGAAGTAGCTTCATTTGTTTTCCAATTGCAACTCCAGAACCATGTAAACCAAAAACATGAAAACCCCGCTTTTGAAGATGGCCATGAAAGGCGTATTAAATTGCATTAATACACATAAAACTTGGCAGACCAAAGCTATTTTGGAGAGAAATTATAGTTGGACGAACTTGGACACAAATTTCAATAAATGGTTGTAGGAATATCTAGTAAACCATTTTACTTAATACAATGATTATGTGACTTAGGCAGATAGTTAAATTTACCTTAGTGGCTTATGAAAATATATATAGTTAAATCTGATGTTCAGATAAACCAGTATGAAGAAACAGAGTCAGGTATAAAAAGAAAGAAAAAAAAAAAGACAAAGAAATAGAGTCTGAATTGGTCCCAACACAGGGTATTAACATCCGGTCCCAACAGCCATTGCAGCCATACATCAGGAACATCTCGCAATGAAGGGCAGGGGAGATGTTCCCAATGCACGGCTGCAATTGCTGCTGGGACCCTGTGTTGGTACCAGATCCAAACTTGAGCAAACAACAGAAAAATTCTTTTCTAGTGATGTAAGCATACGAGAAAATGTACCAAATTCGCCCTCTTATCCAAAAAACAGGTTCTACCCAAATCACCATCCCTTAAACTAAATCAGCCTGATTCAGGAATCTAAAGGTGTGAAAAGGGAGAGGTTTATCTTCCCTGTGATACTGATAAATAAAATCCAAAGGTGGGTTATCACTAATACTGCCCGCAATCTTTATCCGGTTCAACCGTTCAAATCAAAATCTCCAGACAAAAAAAAAAAACCTGCTACTGAATTGAATAAGCTAACTGAGAGCTCAAGTGCATGAAGCACAATAAAACTACATTAATAAAGTACTTACGTGATGATTGACTTCACGTGACATCTTTCTAGCTTCCACAGGAGAATAGTCCATTGGCATCCAGCTTTGCTTGCTTGGAGGTATAAGATGTTCATCCCAAGTAACAAAGTAGAGATCCCCATCAAGATCGCTTCCTGATGCTTCATTTGTATGCGGTCTCTCTCCCTTTTGAGGGAAAACCAGACAATCAACAAGATGATGCAAACCAGGCACATCTACAGCTTTCAGAATCCGAACATCTCCCGGGTGAAGACAGGGATTCTTAGCTATGGCCACAATCCCTTCGATAACATGTACATTCTTCTTTGCCTTAGAAAACCTAAAGCCATTCTTTGAAAAACAATTCTCCAATGAAGGGGTAGACACTTGGATGAAGCACTGTCCTTCCTCGAGTACTGCTAGTTCATCCAAGCACCCCATCAACAGCCTTCCTGCAGGAACAAAGATCTTAGATTTTTCCAGAAGGTCTCTCAGCTGTGCAGCTCTTATGCAGGACAACATTCCTTTTAGATGAGGTTCCATCTGGGGTTGAAAACCGGCACTCAACATTATCGCTGCAGTCTTTCCCTGCTCAGGACACAACGAGGTAACGACATCAAAAGCGACATCAGCATTGTCAAGCATCTGGTTTAGTTTAGAAACCATAGAATCTTGCAGTCTTGAGAATACATCGTCTGGGACAGACAGTGCTGAAAGAAGAGTTATAATTTGCCTGTTGAGATAACCTGGTTGGAAACGAGTCCAAGAGCAGACTTCGAGGGTCGTGTGTCCAGACTCGAACTTGTTCATACTTGGCCTCAGGGAGAGGCGAATGCCATCTTCCTCTCCCGCAGCAGCAGGCCAACAAACTACGACCCCCTTGCAACCAGCATACCTTATTTGATATGCACAAGGAGGGTTGGTTGTCAATTGCAGCTTCTCTGCAACATCTATTGCAAGATCAGGTGTTAACATGCCAATCCCATCCGAAAATACATATCCATTCCTCTCAATATCTGGAAGCCCTAAGTTGACATTCTTCAGTGGAACCTCAACTGTGGCATAGGTAGAGGAGAAGCACTGTCCCATCCTAGCTGCACATTTAGCAACATTCCTATTAGCAAACTTCCCCATCCACTTCTTAACATCCATGACTGCGGTGTTCTTATCTTCAGCAAAAAACCAGGCAGACCGGTCCCTCAGCTGATTGGATGAAAAGGCCAGAAGAGAATACTTCCGACCACACAGAGAAAACCCATTAGTCAGAATAGTCTTCACCCTATTGAAAACGGTGGTTTTTTGGGTAAATGATTTCGATTTAATATCCTTCACAATAGGAGAGACATGATAGATGAGGTCTTTGCAACTGAGTTGCTGCATTCGTTCATCCTTGAAGCTAACCCTTAGGAACCTATCAGAAACGTGTTTGTATTTCCTAAGAACCCTATTGGAAAGCTCCACCTCTGGTGGAAGACAATAGGCTCTGGTTGGAGTTATAACCAGTCTTCTCACCTCAACACTATCGTCTGATTCCTTGGAGCTCTTGATAAGTTTGGGGTTGTCAAGGAACCATGTTTGGACATCTCTCAGACTTTTGCATGCATTGATCACCGGACGCCTATAGGAATACATATGTTGTAGGGCTGTAACATTCACTTCATTCTGTTCAGTTCTCAGTAGGTCGAAGAATTCTTTTGACAACTGATTCTGGCTGATGATACCTTTGTGAACGATAGCATTCACCATGAATATTACCTCAAAGCTTAAACCCTCTTCATGGTCAATGCTAAAGAAGGAATCTGCCATCAGCTTTCCAAAATCAGGTTCCTCTCGGATTCTCAGCAGCCCTCTCAGACACTCGTCCGGTATCCTATGCTCTCTAAGATAGTTCACAACCTTCTTTAGTCTCAGACCAAAGCGGGGTGCAACTGATATTCTATACGAATTGCACCTGCCTATCGCTCTGCTAGGCGTGAAATCTGTAGTCCTTATCCAGGGATCTTCATCATCCAACATATCAAATTGAAAAGAATCATAGATATCATCATCTGCAGTTCTGTAATAGATGCATGGAGAAGATGCCAGCTGCAACAGAATAACCAAAGAAGATGACCCTGTATACTGTGTATATTGTTTGATGTAGTTGATATCTCTCACAAAGAACTCCAGTTTGAAGTCGCATTTGATGACTGCATGCTTGTCCTTAATGGAGAAAGCAGTTTCCCTTGTGAACATGATTTTGCAGCTCAGATCAAAAGGATCCACGACAAAATCAACGCAAGGTGCTTTCCAACAAACAACGAATTCGTCCTGGGCGACAAGAGATCCAATCTCAATGCAGGAATCAGGTAGCTTGAAGGGGTCTGCTCTCCTCATCTGGTTAATTCGGAATGGGGACTCAGGTTCTAAGTTCACCTTCAGAGGGCGGTGATTCATGACAAGCTCACAGCGTCCAGCAGCCTTTAACGCTGCAGTTGCTGCCTCGGGAGATATGAAGTGCACAAAAGCATGAGGCTTCACCTTTTCATAGTCATCTGTTTTCTGGATCTCTTTCATGTTTGTGACATCGAAATCAGGGTAAGAGTCTGGTGGAGTCCAGGAAGTCTTCAATCTACATCGCCATATACCTCCAATTTCTTGCTCTAAGAAATCTGTGAGCTCTAATGCGGTGACATTTTTGTCAAATCCACCAAAACTGGCTTGACTGACAACCATGCCATTTTTGGTTCCTTCTAACACCATTTCCGTCCGTGGTTCTTCCTTCATTTCTTTTTTTTTTTTATAACAATAAGGAAATTGACTTAAAAAGATGAAAGCTTATAATGCACTTCAAATTGACAGTCTGATCTTCGCTTGAACAAACACCAGCAGCTGGTGGAGAAAGAGAAAATGAGTAAACAAAAATTTCAAGAAAAAGTGTAAAGAGAAACTTGAATAGCACAACATTGCAAAATGAACAAAACTTACAAGAAATGTAAACTGTAAATGATTTTAATGCATATGCATATCTATATATGTGTTAGAACAAAATTTACTAAGATCTTCACCAAGGTTCAACACTTTGCTCTTATCTATTTGCATTGATCTTAGATGAGTTGGCTAAACATATTCAAGAGGAAGTTCTATGGTGCATGTTGTTTCTGGGTGATATTGTTTTAATTGATGAAACTAATAAAGAATTAAATTCAAAATTAAACTTATGGACAAATTTCTTAGAAACAAGAAATTTTAAAATAAGTAGAACCAAAACAAAGTATATAACAATTAAATTTAGCAATAATAGGAATGTAAATTAAGATATACTTAAGATTGGAGACCAAAAAATAATGCAATATGATCATTTTTGGTACTATTGTTCAATTATTCATAATAAGGGAAAAAAGTGAGGAGGATGTCACCAAAAGAATTAGAGCAAGATGAGCAAAATGGAAGGGTGCATTTGGACTTTTATGTGATAGGTGAATACCACTTAAATTAAAAAAACAAAAAAAATCTATAAAACAGTTGCAAGGTAGCTATGTTGTATGGAATAGAGTGTTGGATAGTCAATAAACAACATGTTCAAAAAATAAATGTAACAAAAATGAGAATACTAAGATGAATGAATGGAAAAACTAGAAATGGAAGGGTGAATGAATGGAAGGGTGAATACCACTTAAATTGAAAAAAAAAAAAAAAAATCTATAAAACAGTTGCAAGGGTAGCTATGTTGTATGGAATAGAGTGTTGGATAGTCAATACACAACATGTTCAAAATATAAATGTAACAAAAATGAAAATACTAAGATGAATGAATGGAAAAACTAGAAATGACAAGATTATGAATGAAATTATCCATTGCAACTTAGGAGTAGATCCAATAGATGATAAAAGGAGAGAGAGTATACTAAGATGGTTTGCGCACATGCATAGAAGACCAACTACGCCAATTAAAATAAATGATTTGTTACACATTGAAAGGACTAAAAAAGTTTGGGATAGACCAAAAGAAACGGGTAGTAGTAAGAATGGATTTAAGCACTAAAATTTAACAATGGATGTCTTTAAATAGAACAGATTAGCAACATAGGATTCGTGTAGCCGATCCCATATAGTTGGGATAAGGCATGGATGATAATGATGCACATTTATATCTAAAGCACATACACATTTACTATAGATATAGATATGCCACGTCTAAAGCCCATACACATTTACTAGTACAAATTAAATAAACATATGAACTCAATCAAAATATGATACATCTCAAAGAAAAATTAAAATACTATGAATATTGACAAATAAAAATTAAAAAAATATAAAATTATTAATACTAAAAAACATAAGATGCATTACAATTTCTAATTAAAAGAAAATTTGAAACCAAAATAGAGAAATTTGGTATTACAAATTTATACACATGGAGACATAACAAACAAACTATGTATAATTGTAGATAGATAAATCACTATAACCATCAAACAAATTGAACAAACATTCGAACATTAGACATGTATTCTTTATTGTCATTTGGTATCACTTAGTTGATATTGATCAAAATAACCTCTCTATACATGCTATGCATTAAAAATATAAAAATAAAATAACATTTCTAAATCACGTCTCTTTTGACATCAGGCCTTGAGGCATGAGACATCCATGCATCTCTGCTGAGGGCCTAAAAACCTCAAATTACAACTCAAGGCTCCAGCACAAATGCAACTTTTGTACGCCTTGCCCTTGAGGCGAGTTTAATCCTTTTAAAACCAACAGTGTAAAGCATATGCCATGCACATGTGCAAGTAAAAACAAAAACATAAGTTAATAATCAAATATAACTTTTATGACCTCCATCAAAACCAAGGCGCTTAAATAGTGCTAGTGTAAAGGCATGCACACATGTAAGTAAATGGAAAATAATAAAAATATAAGTTAACATTGTATTATCAAATTTATATTTTATGAGCAAGTTATATATTAATTAGTATAAGAGCATGTATTATGTATATGCGCAATTAAGTATTCACTATAATATGATATATGATATTTGGATTTGAATATTATGAGTTGCACAGAATGCAAGGCAAGTATTCACTGTATAGTATAGATAGATGAATTGGTATTGGTTTGTATACATCAGTTTACTTACCTAAGTTGGTATTTTGCCAACCCATCTTATCCAAAACATGTCCTTTGTACCTTGGATACCAGACCAACATTTCTTAATGAATTTAAACATACATGTATGACAGGAATTGAGATCTTTTCCTCGCCGAGTATTCCTCACAATGACCTCGCAGCCACATCCCACTATGTATTGGGGACATTTCTCCATGAATATTAAATACAAGTATGGGAGATGCTCTTGATGTATGGCCAAGACTTGCTGTAAGGTCGGTGTGAGGAGCACTCAGTGAGAAGAAGCAGATCCAGACTCATATGACAGATATTCTTAATGTGCAACCGGATGCAATGTTATCAGATTCACCTTCAAGGATCATCTAACTAAATCGGGATAATCAATTTTCAAAATAGAGTGGTTTAAGAGATGCCTTGAACTATTGGACCAGCGAATCGACTATGATGTATCAGCAGTATCGCCCAAAAAATGAACCTTTTTTTTGGTATTTAATCGTACCCATAGGCATGGTTTTTAAAACCGGACCGGACCGGACGGTCAGACCGGAAAAACTGGGAACCGGTCAGGTGACTGGTTCCGTTTTTCCTCAAAACCGGATTTTCTCAAAATACCATTGATTTTGATCAACAAACCGCTGACCCGGGCAGTTAACTGTTCAAACGGTTTTGACTTTTTTTTGTTTGAACGGGCCAACCATTCGACCCGGTAACCTGACCCCCTGACTGATTCGGTCTCCAGTCGATTTTAAAACCCATGCTCATAGGGACCATAAATTCTTTTTTCTTTTCTGGGAATAACACAGCAGCACACTAATAACTCATTCAAAATCAGTGGTAGTAGGACTCAAATCAGCATTTCTTCTAGGACTGAACCACCGCTGAGTTGGCCGCCCAAATAATGAACTTTTAATTCATAGATATTCCAATTCATTTGCACTTGATTTTCCATGTGGAAATGTACCATAAAGATACTGTACCCGTCCTGTTAAACACTCCATATAGAAAAACCAAGAAAATAATAATTCTTGGAACTCAAGCAATTGAAAAATAACTTCTCTTCAACAACAATCCAGGCAGACCTAGATAGGATCTATATTCAGTGGAGTTGGTACCTTTCATGGCCTGCCATAAAGCAACCTGATGAGAAACTTCGGCCGAGTTGGGTTGGCTTGAGATCAACCCAAGCCCAATATAAGGGGGATAAGGAGGGGAACCTCAACACTAACCAGACCCAGCCAGAACTACAACTTGATGAGCCAAACCTGATCCCAGAATATGTAATCCTAACCAAACTTGAGTAACCCGATTTTCATGTTCAGGTTGGATTGTCTTTTTGGGTTTCATTAAAGCTAATGCTATGCACAAAGGTTCAAAATATCGATACACCAGTAGGGGTGTATCATGCCATATCGGTATCTTTTTTTTACTTTTATTTTATATTTTTCTCAAAACTGGTTTAGGGAGTCGGTTTAAGGCTCCTCCATCCCCTGAATCGGTCAGAACCCCGATATATCCTCTGTAGGGGCGTATCGGAGAACTCCCAAAATGATATGTATTGCCTAATACAGGCCGATACGTGTTGATACTTTGAACCTTGCTATACACACATAAAACACACTTCAACATGATTTTTACTTTCCAACCCAATTTAAGAAAATCCCAAGTCCCAACCCAATGTCTGGCCAGAATCGGGCTGGTCAGTCGAGGTTGGGTTTGGCCAGGCCAAGTTGCACCCTTACCAATAGGGGTGCAAGTAGAGCCAAGTTACGCCAGGTTGAGATCAACCCTAGTGCAACCCCGGGTTCTAAAACTCCAATCTAGTTTTCAACCAGACCTAATCAACCCTAATCCTAAACCAATCTAAAATCTCTCAACCCTAACCCAGGATATGGATTGGGCCCAACCTGACCCTTCTCCTGTCCTTTTAAAATCACACAAATTCTATATCAGTATTTGCTTGTTTAATGTTTCTATTGTATTTATTATTTTTTATTGGTACAAAGTGAAAAAGATGAATGTTTCCAATGATTAGAGATTATTATGAAAAATGATAGATTCCCTCTTTGAAAATCAAATCAATAAAGACAAGTTGGTCATTAGGCTTAGGGCTTATGAGTTAAAGACAAAATGAATATGATGATGATATGGAATGGGAATATAATTCACACGACCAATAACCATGATAGAGTTAGGTTCAGGTTGGATTGGACTGTCCAAAGTGGTCCACCCTAACCTAATCCAAAGTAAATGTGGGTTGACTTTTGTCAACCCTACCCCTAACCCGATCATCAACCCAACCCAAAGGTTGGGTTCAAAGTTATCCCGACCTTACGTGCAAAGAGCTCAATTTCACTCATTCCCTTTACCAAATGAACGCTAATAAGATTCACTTATTCCATGAAGGAAACCTCTAAACATCTGAGTCTATCTTCTTCCATTCCATGAAGGATGCAAGCATTCCTTCCGATCACCCCAGACATAAATTCATACGTCAACTTAATAAAATGAAGAAAAAAAGAAAAATAAATGTTTTCTGATAATTGGCTCAATATTATACATAAATTAATATCTAAATGTGTATCAAATGGTTTTGGAAGCATAGAAATAACAAAATAAAAACCTTTATTTTGGAGGTAGGATTTATGGGTTTTCAATGGTGTATATCAATCGAGATCAAATCAGCCTTCTATAACGTCCCATATAACATCCCCGTCGTGTATTGGGAACATCTCCTGATGATAATATCAGAAATGATGATGTCATTGTCAGGAGATATTTCCAATACACGGGGGATGTTCGGGCGGAGGGGGAGGGAATCTTGTGGGGGTTGATTTGAACTCATATTAATCAACCTTTGATAGTATGAATATATTTCTCCATTGTCACATAGGATGCCAACTAAGATCCAGGTCATTGGACTGTTTCTTCAAATAGGGAGCTCAACACCCCTGAATTATATTTCTAGAAGAAATGTTAATGACCATTTTAACTCAAAACAGTCTCAATCAAACAGAAAATTCACATTTAAACTCAAAACACCTAGGTGATTAGGTGGTACTGATGTGGCAATGTTTCAAGTAGAAACAGCCATGCTGCCAAAAATCACCTACATCTTCAAAGTGGAATACAAATTTCATTATATTGATTCCAAAAGCTTCATGCATCAAACAGGACTTACCAAAATTTTCGGAATCACAGTACTCCACATTCTCAGGGTAGTGAAAAAAATGCAACAAATATCATCCCATTTCACAAGATTGATTCTCCAAATTTCATACACAAGCAACAGAAGATCACACACCACACTAACACTTTCAGGGAAGAAATAAGATGCAACAAACATCACCCTGTTTTCATTCAAACTCAAATTAATGGAAAAGACCAAACTTGCAACAGAAACTAAACTGGAAATCTTCAACAAAAAGGTTGATCAAAAACAGGAAAGCAAGAGAACAACTGAGTACCTCTTTGGTCGTTCAAGTAATTGTCTAATATTCTTGAAAGTATAAGAGAACTTATTTAGGGACTTTACCTAACAGTTTAAGCTTTTAGATTCAATGATTCGTTGACAGTACGAGCATGACAGAGGAGTGAGAAGCAAAGCTCAACAACGAAGAGAAGAGTATCGAATGTGCAATGCTGAAGTAGAAGACTCCTGTTATAGTCTTCAAAAAACCAAGGAAAAATCAGATTCTTTTCTCTTCATAGCAAAAATTAAAGTGAAAATTCCAATTTGTTTACTTGGGATGCAAGTCTGGGTTACATAAAAAAAAATGCAAAGTCTTGGATTAGTAATCAGGCGAGAGAACGAGTGAGAGTGACTGTGTTGACTTGACAGCGATGGAATCGAAAGGAAAGCGAGAATTGACGCAGGAATGGACAAAGAAATTAAGCAAAGAAAGTGCTTGAGTATGAATTAAAAAAAAAAAAAATTAGAAGAAGAACAAAGTGCTTGACTCACTACTGACTTTGCATACTTGAATCTTGACTGTGAAGTAACCGTTAACTGTAATTCATTAACCTTTATGGTGGCTCTTGCAGTAGCAGAAAGAAAGGGAAAACCTCCACACAGACTTGGCTGTTTTTAAGCTTTTTCGTAAACGACACTTTACTCTACTTAGGGTCTGTTTGGTGAGATCACCTATTCCCCCGTCTATTTGTTTCATACAGGAATCGGAATTGGGTTCCATAAGATGTATATTGATGTAACCGTTTTTGGTCACGTACCATTTTTTGTGATGTATAAATTTTTTGGCTAAGTACCTCGTTGTTTGACCCGGTGGTGACGTGCCTTGGTGATGAGCTACTTGGTGGCGAACTCCCTGGGGGAGAACTACTTGGTGACGAACTGCTTGGTGGCGAACTACCCAGTGGCGAGCTCCCTGGTGGAGAGCTACTTGGTGATGAACTGTCGAGTGGCGAACTGCCTGGTGGTGCTCCCTAGTGGCGAACTGCCTGGTGGCGAACTGCCTGGTGGCGAACTGCCTGGTGGCGAACTCCCTGGTGGCGAACTGCCCGATGGCGAACTGCCCAGTGGCGAGCTGCCTGGTGGCGAACTGCCTGGTAGTGCTCCCTGGTGGCGAACTGCCTGGTGGCGAACTACCTGGTGGCGAACTGCCTGGGGGCGAACTGCCTTATGGCGAACTGCCTGGTAGTGCTCCCTGGTGGCGAACTGCCTGGTGGGGAACTGCCTTATGGCGAACTGCCTGATGGCGAACTCGTCACTTGACTTGCTCCTAGGCGGTCTACAACTCAGAGGATGGTGGAGCTCCCTGGTGCAGCGCAACCCTACTACCCTCCGCGTGAGGTGATTTTCTCTCCTTTGTAGACGGTGGGAGCTGAGGAACCTGCAAGAACTGAATCAGAGGACCCGGGGGTATTTTCCCGGCGGGGACTCTCCGATGCCTAAGTTAGCATTCTGATTACAGAGGGGTTGGAGACAAATGAGAGAGCTAGAGAGCGGGGGTTACCATCCTTCTTTCTCCCCTTTGGATTTGTGGGTTGGAGTCCTTATATAGTGGTGCCCTCGCGGGTTAGGTGGGTGAAAAGGCTTCAAATGGTAAGACGTCATATCCCGTCAGAACCGGGGTACAGTGATGAACTCCTCGAGGTTGTCAGGCTGGCGCTTGTGCCAGGCGGCCAGGTCGGCGCCTGGGCCAGGTTGTCAGGTCGGCACCTATGTCAGTCGGCGGGTCGGTGTCCGGGCCAGGTTGCTAGGCCGGCACCTGTGTCTGTCGGCGGGTCAGTGTCCGGGCCAGGTTGCCAGGTCAGCGCTTGTGTCCGGGCCAGGTTGTCAGGTCGGCGCCTGTGTCAGTCGGTGGGTCAGTGTCCGAGCCAGGTTGCAAGGTCGGCGCCTGTGTCCGGGCCAGGTTGTCAGGTCGGCACCTGTGTCAGTCGGCAGGTCGGTGTCCGGGCCAGGTTGCCAGGCTGGCGCCTGTGTCCAGGTCAGGTTGTCAGGTCGGCGCCTGTGTCCGGGTCAGGTTGTCAGGTCGGCGCCTATGTCCGAGTCAGGTTGTCAGGTCGGCACCTGTGTCCGGGCCAGATTGCTAGGTCGGCGCCTGTGTCCGGGCCAGGTTGCCAGGTCGGCGCCTGTGGCAGGCTGATCCGGCCAGGTCGTGCGCAGGCCGCGCGCAGGTCGCGCGCATGCCGCACAGGCCGCGTGCAGGTTGCGCCAGTTCAGCCAGACCGGTGCCCGGGGGGACACCAACTTGGTAAGTTGTTGCCTGAGTGCTTGCCTAGTTGTCACGAGGTGCCACGTGTCGCAATTTCACTAGAGGGCCAAATCTGCCCTCATCAATTGCCCCCCACTCCCGAGCTGAGAGTAACTCAGCGAAGGGAGTAGATTTCTTTTGGCCCATAAGTCGACGAGCTAATAAGTTTTGATCCAATTCCTTAGGCTTTGGGAGCTGCCTGTATGTGGCGAGCTGCTAGTAAGACGAGGGGGTCTCCGCCAGTTCAGTAGTGTAGCCCTTAGGCTCTGAGGCAACTTATAGTTCACTTTTGCTGATTTTGTTCCTGCTGAGAAAGCGACTGGATATTTAGCAATAGTGTGGCCCGCAAGCTTCGGGAGTGACTCGTAGTCTACCCTTTTTTTACTTTTGCTCGTGTCGGAGAGGCGACCGGGCCTTAAGCAGTAATGTGGCCCGTAGGCTTTGGGAGTGACTCGTAGTCTACTCTTTTTTGACTTTCCCGTGCCGAAGAGGCGACCGGGTCTTAAGCAGTAATGTGGCCCGTAGGCTTTTTGGGAGTGACTCGTAGTCTACTCTTTTTTGACTTTTGCCCGTGTCGGAGAGGCGACCGGGTCTTAAGCAGTAATGTGGCTCGTAGGCTTTTGGGAGTGACTCGTAGTCTACTCTTTTTTGACTTTTGACCGTGCCGTAGAGGCGACCGGGTCTTAAGCAGTAATGTGGCCCGTAGGCTTTTGGGAGTGACTCATAACTTTTGCCCGTGTCGGAGAGGCGACCGGGTCTTAATCCGTAATGTGGCCCGTAGGCTTTTGGGAGTGACTCGTAGTCTACTCTTTTTTGACTTTGCCAGTGCCGGAGAGGCGACCGGGTCTTAAGCAGTAATGTGGCCCGTAGGCTTTGCCTGTGAGGTGTCGAGCTATGATTGTGCTGCATCAGCTTCGTAATGCCAATCACCCACTCCTACAAGAAGCTACTAGGAGCTCGACCTTCGGGGGCAGCACTACTAACTTTAGGTTGCCAGCTCACACGGGAGCCTTGAAAGGCTCGACCGGTAAGGGCGCCTATGTAGTCTGTTGGCCGTCAACTCCCGCGGAAGCCACGAAGAGCTCATCTTTGTAGGGGGACCTTGCGGAGAGGACTGACGAGGTATTATCTGAATTGAAAGTAAGGTTGGTAGAGCTACTTAGTCTGTTATCCCCCTGCATAGTTTTTGAGTTCATAAAAAATGTAAACTATAAAGTGATGGCTTCAAAAAAGTGAGGACTTAGCTTTGGTAAGATGAGAACTTAGCTTTTGTAGGATGAGAACTTAGCTTTTCGTAGCGTTTCCCACAGACGGTGCCAATTGATGTAACCGTTTTTGGTCACGTACCATTTTTTGTGATGTATAAATTTTTTGGCTAAGTACCTCGTTGTTTGACCCGGTGGTGACGTGCCTTGGTGATGAGCTACTTGGTGGCGAACTCCCTGGGGGAGAACTACTTGGTGACGAACTGTTTGGTGGCGAACTACCCAGTGGCGAGCTCCCTGGTGGAGAGCTACTTGGTGACGAACTGCCGAGTGGCAAACTGCCTGGTGGTGCTCCCTGGTGGCGAACTGCCTGGTGGCGAACTCCCTGGTGGCGAACTGCCTGATGGCGAACTGCCCGGTGGCGAGCTGCCTGGTGGCGAACTGCCTGGTAGTGCTCCCTGGTGGCGAACTGCCTGATGGTGAACTGCCTGGTGGCGAACTGCTTGATGGTGAACTGCCTGGTAGTGCTCCCTGGTGGCGAACTGCCTGGTGGCGAACTGCCTGGTGGCGAGCTACCTGGTGGCGAACTGCCTGGGGGCGAACTGCCTGGTGGCGAACTGCCTGATGGCGTACTGCCTGGTAGTGCTCCCTGGTGGCGAACTGCCTGGTGGTGAACTCCCTGGTGGCGAACTGCCTTATGGCAAACTGCCTGATGGCGAACTCGTCACTTGACTTGCTCCTAGGCGGTCTACAACTCAGAGGATGGTGGAGCTCCCTGGTGCAACGCAACCCGACTACCCTCTGCGTGAGGTGATTTTCTCTCCTTTGTAGACGGTGGGAGCTGAGGAACCTGCAAGAACTGAATCAGAGGACCCGGGGGTATTTTCCCGGCGGGGACTCTCCGATGCCTAAGTTAGCATTCTGATTACAGAGGGCTTGGAGACAAATGAGAGAGCTAGAGAGCGGGGGTTACCATCCTTTTTTCTCCCCTCTGGATTTGGGGATCGGAGTCCTTATATAGTGGTGCCCTCGCGGGTTAGGTGGGTGAAAAGCCTTCAAATGGTAAGACGTCATATCCCGTCAGAACCGGGGTACGGTGATGGCTCCTCGAGGTTGTCAGGCTGGCGCTTGTGCCAGGCGGCCAGGTTGGCGCCTGGGCCAGGTTGTCAGGTCGGCGCCTATGTCAGTCGACGGGTCGGTGTCCGGGCCAGGTTGCCAGGCCGGCGCCTGTGTCTGTCGGCGGGTCGGTGTCCAGGCCAGGTTGCCAGGTCGGCGCCTGTGTCTGGGCCAGGTTGTCAGGTCGGCGCCTGTGTCAGTCGGCGGGTCGGTGTCCGGGCCAGGTTGCCCGGTCGGCGCCTGTGTCCGGGCCAAGTTGTCAGGTCGGCGCCTGTGTCAGTCGGCGGGTCGGTGTCCGGGCTAGGTTGCCAGGCCGGCGCCTGTGTCCGGGTCAGGTTGTCAAGTCGGCGTCTGTGTCCGGGTCAGGTTGTCAGGTCGGCGCCTGTGTCCGGGTCAGGTTGTCAGGTCGGCACCTGTGTCCGGGCCAGATTGCTAGGTCGGCGCCTGTGTCCGGGCCAGGTTGCTAGGTCGGTGCCTGAGGCAGGCTGATCCGGCCAGGTCGCGCAGGCCGCGCGCAGGTCGCGCCAGGTCACGCAGGCTGCACAGGTCGCACGCAGGCCGTGCGCAGGCCGCACCAGGTCACGCGCAGGCCGCGCGGGCCGCGCCAGGCCGCGTGCAAGCCGCCCGTGGGCCGCGTGCAGGTCGCGCCAGGCCAGCCAGACCGGTGCCCGGGGGGGATACCAACTTGGTAAGTTGTTGCCTGGGTGCTTGCCTAGTTGTCACGAGGTGCCACGTGTCGCAATTTCATTGGAGGGCCAAATCTGCCCTCATCATATATGATTACCAGGGAGTACTGCTGGTATCACATAAAGAGAAATAAGGATTGGGGTTTTTTATTAGGAGGTCAGAATGGTCATTTCTTCAAATGTGAGAATATCATTCTATCAAGAATGGGATTCGGAATCCCATTTTAACTAACTCAAGTTTGCAATCAAAATGGACCATTCTAATTCCAATTCTAAATCTCTATTCCCATGAACTAAATGGGCCCTTAGTTTCTTTATTCGGAGAATTGCTCAGTTGTTTGGAGAAACAATTTGGATTGTATAGAACTTTATTGTGCAGGACATGTTGGCATGATTTGCTTGGAAAAACAATTTGGGTTGTATAGAACTTTATTGTGCAGGACAAGTTGGCATGGGTATGGGGTAAAAGAGTAAATGCAAACAATATTCTTTTAATTAGAAAGACAAATAAAGAATTAAGTAGAAGTAATATACGCAGGAAGAAACAGGCTAAACAGCCTATGCCACTTTTTTCCAAACAGCCAATCTTTTCTCCTTTTCTTTTTTATGAAAAGAATATTGATTGTAATTACTCTTTTACCCCACATCCATGCTAACTTGCAGTGCAGATGAAGGTAATGCTTGGCACTGATGACGATTCCTCCTTGCTAATTACCCATAAACTGATTTCTGGAATCAGTGATTTTTGAAAAATCATCAAAAATTGTTGTTTGGTATCATCTAAGCCATGTTTGATATTAAAATTGGCTTTGAGTATGTTTGATACTGATTTTCAAAGGCTGATTATTTTTGTGTTAGAGTTATTACTCAATGCCTTGTCAGATGTCATATCATCCTCAAAAAATTGAAATCAGCTAGAAATCATTAAATCACCAAAAAAAAAAAAGTTATCCCTGAAAAGGGCTGACTTCAATAATCGATTTTTGACCAATTTTTTAAAAATCACTAAAATCAACCAACCAAACAGAAATTTCAATGCCGATTCCCCTAATGCCAACATGGCTCCAACATAACAGTGATTTTAAAGAAATCATCATGAATGCCAAACATCACCAAAGTTTCTCTGAATCCCTGCTCTTGCTGTTTATGGCACATTTGAGCTGAGGAGCCGTGCAAACTTTGATGTGTAGGATTGTGATTGGGAGTGCACCTCAGCATGCACCAGGCCAAGTGCAGGATTGTGATTGTAATGGGAGTGCACGGTGAGCACCCCATCGTTTCTAGCAGGTCCAAGTCATGTTTTCACACTGTTCAGCCTAAGGGTTCAATACTGACTGTCTCTTGGTAGGGTTTTCATGCAAATGCCTTCAGTTGATTCAGGTGCGCGCCTCACACCGACCTCATATCATGTCTTGGCCTCACTTCGAAAACACCTCACATACTTGAATTTATTATTCATGGGAGATGTTTCTATTATAAGGGGGGATGTTGCTGTGAGGTTGGTGTGAGATGCATTCTGTGAGGAACAGATCTTAATTCGTTGTGATAACTTCCGCTTAAACAAGATATGGCAAAGCCAATAAAAGAAATGTTTGGTAGAAACCTGGATGGCCAAATGCATGTTTATCATTGTACAGCCATTTGAATTAAAGACATCAAGAGCTAAACCTTTCTGAGGGGAACTGTGGTTATTGAACTAGAGGTTCTACGTTTTATTATATTCAGAGGTCTATTTCTTTCGAGAAAAAGGATGGAAAAGCTTTGTAACGTAAAAAAAAATTAGGGGAGATGTTTGGATAAGCTTTTGGTTCTGGAATTTTTTTTGTTTGGCTTTGGCTTTCTATTTTACTTTTTCATTTGCCGACAACAAATATGAAAACGGGATTGGACAAGGTAAACAAACTCTTGTGTGCAACATAAGATCCAATAAAATGTTGATATATGTACGCTAATTAAGCACAAGCATATTGTAACTACAAACAGCCTATAGTTTGAAAATCTCAGGAGGTGTTTTATAACATTTCTTCTTGCGAGTCCAAAAACAAATCAAAATTATTTATTTGAAAATAGATTGTTTCTTAAAATATAAAAACACAAAAAACATGTTCTTGATTGTATGTGTGTGTTTTTCTTGTTTAATTTTCAAAACTGAAACAGAAACATGTTCTTGAATCTGTGAATCTGCTTTTAGAAACATGTTTTTGCCTGATTATTTGACATCATATTCCACAAATCAAATTTTTATATTAGAAAACATTTTTTTTATTTTAAAAGCCATCATTTTGTTGGTTCCAAAAACATGTATTGTTTTTTAAATCAAAATCAACTTGTTTTTTTTACTTTGAAAATAAAAAGTCAAAAACAGAATTCAAGAACATGTTTTTATTTTTTTTTTGCTGATGTGGAAATTTTAAAAACAAATGAAAACAAAAGCATTCATGTGCAAGGTTCAAAGTATCAGCCCATATCAATCAATACGTATCATTCCGGGACCTCTCCGATATACCCCTATAGTGGGTGTATCGGAGGTCTGACCAGTTCAGGGTGTAGAGGAGACCTAAACCGGCCCCCCTGAACCTGTTTCGAAAAAAAAAATTAAAAAAAAAACGTAAAAGAAAAAGGTATCAATTCGCCCGATACGCCTATACCAGCATTATTGAGTGTATTAATATTTTAAACCTTGATGTGGTAAAAAGCCCCCTTAGTTTTTTACTTTGACTTTCCAAAAGTCTAAAAATAAAAGCTTATTATACAAATCATGGTTCAAAGCATTGACACTGCTATACACAAAAATTGCATATCACGCAATTCAAAGGTCCAATAAATATGTTAAGAGGGGTTCTAGTGCTTAAACATAAAGAACCTCCCTAAATCCCTATATGTAAGACATTACAAAATTCTGAATCTTGCCAAAAGAAGAAAATGAATTGACCAACTTTATTTTTATTTCACTTTTTAGTGTTTAATTTGGACAAGAAAAAGAAAAATCTATGATACCAGAAATGCATTGGTACCGGATGAGTTTTGACCAATCAAAGCAGCACTGAAATTGTGATAAACACCACCTTATTGGTCACCTCTTTTATGATACCACTTAATTGGATGTTAGTTTTCCGGTATCTTTCCAGCATTATACTCGAACCTGATTTTGGAAAACAAAGGTGCATAGGGAAACAAATTGAACTCTATTCAGGTTTCTTTATTAAAATTTAGGTTCCGTTTGTTTTTCGGTAAGTTATTTATCTGGGTAAATGCAATTATTTGGACAATTTTTTTTTTGGGAAACACTAATCCGGGTAAGTGCATTTACCCATACTCTTTTATTTTCTAGGTAAATAAGGTAATGACCATTTTAGCCATAAAAATCCATTATTAAAAAGGGTTGGACCGGCCCAATCCATGCCCAGACTGACCCAGCCTTCAATTTTACATGGGATGAGCATGGGTTTTCAGTCCTCCCTGGGTTGGGCCCAGGCCTAACTATGAGGTAGTCTAAACCTGGCCCAAACCCAGCATGACTTTATCACAACTTGAGCCCAACACAATTACATACATACATACATACATACATACATACATACATACATACATACATACATACATACATGCATGCATACATGCATACATCATACATACAACCCAATTACATACATACATTTATGTCAATTTTCAGTTTACGCTGATTGACCAACTTAACTCAGGCTTGGGTCAAAGCCTAGCCTGAATGAATCAAATTCAAGGGTGACCTGCATGGGTTAGACAAATCAGACTTGACCTCAGGCCCAGGCCTTAGGCCCAATACTTAGGGTTGGGCCTGGGTTGATCTTAAACCCGACCCAACCCACCCAACTTGCACACGCAGTCGTGATGAGTGCAATAATTATGTTATTTGCATCTTATGTTTATATTGTCAAATTTGTATTATTTTAATATTGTATTCAAAATCCCAAATTTTCAGATAAAATTTTAAGGTCCATTTGATTCATGGGAATAGGGATCTAGAATCGGAATCGGAATGCCCTATTTTGATTTCAATCATTTGGTTAGGCAGAATTAGAATCCCATTCTCATTTCTGGTGGAACAGCATTCCCCCATTTGAGGAAATGGTCATTCCCTCCACCTTCCTTGGGAATGAGATTCAAATTCCAGATTATTCCAATTTTGATTCCGATTCCCATATGAACCAAACAGGCTATAAAATATGGATCATTCCAAATCCAATTCCAAGGGATTTTTATTTCCATTCCAACTGTGAATCAAATGGACCCTTCAATTTTAACCAAAACAAATCATTATTCCACCAACCCACATTTAAGAGCCATCCTTCAGATTTATATTCATTAATTAGTTATGGAAATTAAAATAAAAGGGAAATTGTCTAAAACTCATCATGATTTTTCAAGAATTCTCTTAAACTCACCATAACTTTTTAAAACATCCAAAACTCACCGTGTTAGTAAGAACATTAACTTGATTAACAGATGTTGCTAATTTACTATTTTACCCTCTCTTATGTTCAACCCATTTTACAATATCCCAAAATTACCCCCATCATTTTCAGCCCAAAACCCTGATAGTTTGAACGGAAGAGTACACCATTGTCGCTGCTTCTTCCACCATTTGAGTAAGGGAAAACCATTACCATTTGCTACTGCTTCTTCTCTCATCCAAGAAAAAAAACAATTGTCATTGATCCTTCCACCGTCTGAGAATGTGAAAACGATTTCCGTTGCTTTTTCCACCATTTGAGAAAGGGAAAACCATTGCCGCTGAGACCTTCAGTGGCGGTTGTCTGATCAGTGTTTGGGTATGAATGAAACTAATTAAAGACGGTTTCAACATAAGTGATTGATTAAAGAGATTTACAGGAGCATACCAATCTTAGTTCTTTTGTTTAATACTGTTAGAGACAACGAGAAAAGAATTATCTAGAAACTTTAAGTTTCTTTTCTACAAAACTTTTCCTGCTTCATCCACATGGAATGATGATGTGGCCAAACCAATATAGATCAGAAGAATGATGCTCTTTATTTAGCTGTTAATTTTAGATCATATTTTTTCAGCATATTAGACCCAACTCCATCTTCAGATTTTATAGTTAATTGGCAATCTTTAGTGAGAGAGAGAAGGAGAACCAACATATCATTCCAAGTTGTTGTCCGGGTGATCCCCTGAACTCTGTGTTTATTCGGTGTTCAAGAACCCAAACCACAATTCCAATAAAGATGAAGGCTACAAATCTCAAGTCAAAGGCTTGGGAAAAAAAATTCAAGTATTCTTCCTATGATCATCTTTGATTGGCATCACCATAGCTTGTCTTGATTTAGTGCAAGGCAATATAAAATCCACATACAATGATCGATTTGCTATGATTGTTATATATCCCACCACAACATCAAATTCATGTTCATTCCAAAAGGAATCCACTCACTCCTCAGTCCTGAAACATGAAATTTCTCCACCACATTTTTTTCAAAAGGAAGAAATAACGAAAATATTCTAATGGAGACCCAATCAATTAAGTTGTTCGTTTTAGAATTTAGTGGGTGATGGGTGCTCTAGAAATTTTGTTGTTTCTATGTGTTCATCAGCCGCTTCTAGTTAGGGAACTAGTAACATGTGGTTTCGGAACAAAAAACCACCCCCATGCTAAATGAAAAAACGAGTGCCCTAATTAAGCAAAAACGGAAAAAAAAATGAATGTAAAATAACTAATTAGAGGTTCGTTGGACGTTGAGAGCAAAGACTCATCCTTGGATGTTGAGAGCAAGAAAGACTTTCATCTCAACAAGCAGAAATCTTATATATGAAAGAAGTTTGGGCACTTAAGGGCACTTCAATCAAAAAAATTGTTTAACAAGCTGACTCACTATTCAGGGGCAGTTTGGTCATGAAACTTGCATTTAGTTATGGTGAGTTTAAGAGAATTTGTGAAGTCATGGTGAGTTTTGGATAATTTCCCAAAATAAAATAAACGATCATTTACTAAAATGCTCCCTATATTTTTATGAATTTACTAAAATCTACCTTATAGTTTGTATTTTATTAAAACATCCTCTGTAATTTGCAATCAATTTATAGATGAAAGTTGAAAATTACAATGTTAACACTAACCTACACACAAATAAATTTAAGTATCGGACAAATTTCTTAAACTACCCTTATGGTTTAGCTAATTGACTAAGTATACATTTACTGTTTGACTATTGTCTAACTGTTTTTTGACAATTGACTAATTTACCGTTAGCATCTGATACCTTTCCATTACATGTGCCATCACGTAAATGATATATTTACCAAAAAATCCTAAAATATCCTTCGACCTCCATCTTGGAGTCTCCATCTCAGTTTCATCTGAAGGCTTTCTTCTTCATCATTCCAACATTCTAAAACTCAAAGGCTTCTAACGTAGCTAGTGTGCGGAATAGATCTCAGTTCCGGCGAAGAGATCAGTTCCAACATCCATAGTTCCGGAGAAAACCTAGGAACCAAGATCTATACTAAGGCTGAGATTTTAGTTCCAACATCCTCAACTCCGGCGAAAACCCAAGAATCATGCAGTACCCCCTCATTTCAAAAACAAAAAACATTGAAGATGGGTTAATAGAAAGTGGTGGTGCTTTGCTGAGAGAGAGAGAGAGGGGGGGTGTGTACTCCCTCTGGTTTTGGCTGCAAACGAATCAGATCAAATTCCTTTTAGAACCAAATCTTGTCTAACAAGCGCCAAAGAGAAGAGAACAAGAGGGAGAGGGAGAAATCTACAGAGATGTCGATCTCAATTCCGGTGAAGAGAACGAGAGTGTAGATCTCAGTTCCGACAGGTTTTAGAGAAGAGAACGAGAGGGAGAAGGAGAAATCTACAGAGATGTCGATCTCAATTCCAGTGAAGAAAACGAGTGTAGATCTCAGTTCCGACAGGTTCTAGAGAAGAGAACGAGAGGGAGAGGGAGAGATCTACAGAGATGTCAATTTTAATTCCGACGAAGAGAACAAGTGTAGATCTCTGTTTCGACAGGTTCCAGAGAAGAGAATGAGAGGGAGAAGGAGATATCTGAGAGATCTACAGTTTTGGCGGTTCCAGAGAAGAGAACAAGGAAGAGAGGAAGAGATCTAACAAATCTACATATCTGACAGTTCCTGTAGTTCCGAAGAAGAGAACGAGAGGGAGAGGAAGAGATTTGAGAGGTCTACAAATCCGATGGTTCCAGCGGTTCCAGAGAAGAGAACGAGAGGGAGAGGGAGAGATCTGAGAAATCTACAGTTCCGATGGTTCTAACAGTTCTTGAGAAGAGAACGAGAGGGAGAGAGAGAGAGAGAGAGAAAGAGAGAGATCTAAGAAATCTACAGTTCCGATGGTTCTAACAGTTCTTGAGAAGAGAACGAGAGGGAGAGAGAGAGATAAAGAGAGAGATCTAAGAAATCTACAGTTTCGGTGGTTTTGGCGGTTCCCAAGAAGAGAATGGGTGGGAGAGGAAGAGGTATAGTTTTTGAAAATTTAAAGAAAGTGGAGGGTAAAATAATCTTTTTCATATTTTGTTGGCGCATGTTAATGACAAAAAAAAAGATTAGTCGATTATCAAAAGTAATAGGGGTAGTGTTAGACAATAATCAACAATAGGATAGGAGTGTAGTTAGTCAATTAGCTAAATCATGAGGGTATTTTAAAAAATTTACCCTTAAACATTTAATCAAAAAATCAATAAAAAAAAAAAAATTTCCATTTTTTCCCTAGTAAAAAATGGACAAACACTCTACTTTTCTCAATTTCATCATTTTTTTCTATACCAAAATGTGTCAAGAATGCTTTTAAAACAAACGATTATAGATTCGTTCTACTCAATTTAGGGGTACTTTTGAAATAAACAGCATGGATTCATGCCCTTAAACATTTTTCACGTAATTATATTACTATTTTCATAGGACAAAACAAATAGGAGCTCGCATCTCTGTCCCGACTAATCTAATTGTAACACGTCGCCTTCACACCCGAATTTGAAACTGACAGAAGAAAACCCTCGAACGGCAAGATGGACGCCAAAAGTTATAAAAAACAATTATATGAAGCCAAATATCCTCTCCACTGTGAGCTGCACTCTTTCCCTCCCTCCTATTCTCTTCCCCTCCCTCCCTACCGCCCCCATCACCCTCACCAATATCAATAGCATGAGAAACCCCTTCGCCACTGCCATCTTGCCATAAAAACCCTACAACCATCTGCTGTTTTGCCGTTGAAACTTGTCGACTGAGCTGGGTCCCAGAGTAAAAGACAACCTTGTAACCCGAGCTCCACCGCCACTGCCATCTTGCCGTTGAAACTTGTCAACTGAGCCGGGTCCCGGAGTAAAAGACGACCCTGCAAGTCGAGCTCCATTGCCGCTTCCATCTTGTCGATGAAACTTGTAAACTGAAACGGGTCCCAGAGTAAAAGACGACCCTGCAAACCGAGTTCCACTGCCGCTGCCATCTTGCCGTTGAAACTTGTCAACTGAGCCAAGTCCCGGAGTAAAAGATGACCTTGCACCCCGAGATCCATTGCCTTTCCAATCTTGCTGTTGGAAACCTGCAACTGAGCCGCATGCCATAGTTAAAGACAACCCTACAATCGAGCTCCATCGCCTCTGCCATCTTGCCCCGTTGAGCTGCAACTGAGCCTGTTCCCAATTCCCATAGTGAAACATGACCCTGAAGCTAGTGGAGGTGTTATATGAATTGTCAGTGTGGTGTGGTGTGGTGCAGTTAAATAAGATAGTTTATTTTGGTTTGGTGTATATGGGGTGGACTTAGTTTTGTCTTCATCCTCTAGAGGTTTCATTCATGTTAATAGATTATATTGAAACAAGAAACTTGGATAATCAACGAAATCATTTGGTTCAAAACTTGGATTTGACTTTCACTTTTCCATCATCAAACATGTTGCTTGTAGAACCCGAAGGAATGGACAATGAACATGTTACTTGCAACGCCCGAAGAAATGGACAATGAACATGATTTATTTCCTTGAATAATTGGACTAGTCAATTTCCTTGAGTATTTGAATACAGTAATTTCGGATCAGTTAGAAGCCTGATATGTGGGAAATCTGACGAATAGAAATTTTGGATCATTCAATTGTTCAATCAGCTTCTAGATCATTCAAATCGTTCAATCTTACTCAAATAGCAGTAATTCAGCCACCTGGTATACAGTAACAGTAACAAAATAAAGAGATGAAGAGAGGAGTGAGGTAGCTCCATCTCGTACGTTAAGGTCATATTTGAACATTCAAAGGTCAAGGACTCTGAGCCTTTACGATGTTAAATTTGTTCGGAGAAGCAGTGATGGAGAAACCTCATACAAGGGAATTATTCAAAGTGAGGATACAAGGGAATTGTTCAAAGTGAGGATAGCGCTCATGGTCTTTTGCTCTAAATGATGTGCTTCATCATCATCATCATCATCATCATGACCAAGATGCACTAGATAAATTAGGGCTAATGAAATTTGCAAAAGTTTTGAAGGAGTCCAACAGTCCCAGTCATAAAAATAAAGTCAATAGAACATTTATAAAGTCTCAAAAAAGAGTGAAATCCTTTAAAAGAAGAGAACACGGTCTGAACCAATCATAAATCTTTGTAACCAAATTATATAATGATGCAAGAAAAGCATGATTTCCCCAAATTCAAGTAACTAAACCATCAGTAGTTTTCAAAATAATGGTTCGGTTACTTGAATTTTTAGGATTTTGGAATAAACACTACAGTTCATGGCCTCATGTTCCAAATTTTGTAAAAAAAGTAGCTTCTTTGGTAGGCCTTAACAATGGATCTTTAGTTAGGAAGCCTAAAAATTGAATTTGGTGAGTTTCAAATCACAGATATACCAGTTCAAATTTCAGGTTTAATATATTAGAAATAATGGAGTCCCCCAGATCAGATTAACTGAAATATTCCATAATTAACTGAAATATGTCTACTTCGTCTTTAACTACAGCATGCGCCTCAGTTACAGGGTTTCAATGGCAAGATGGCAACGAAAGTGGAGCTTGGTTTGTAGGGTCGTCTTTTACTCCGAGACCCGGCTCAGTTGACAAGTTTCAACGGCAAGTTGGTAGTGGCGATGGAGCTAGCTCGATTTGCAAGGTCGCCTTTTACTCTCTGGGACTCGGCTCAGTTGACAAGTTTCAACGGCAAGATGGCAGCAGCGGTGAAGCTCGGGTTTTAGGGTCATCTTTTACTCTGGTACCCAGCTCAGTTGACAAGTTTCAACCGCAAGATGGCAGATGGTTGCAACAGAAAGTTTTCTGTCCTAGGGGACAGACGATGCCAGTTCAATAAATAATTATTAACGAAAAGTTGATTAAGTAAATATATTATAAATTATAAGGAGTGTTTTAATAAAATGCAAAGTATAGAAGTAAATCTATATAATAAATAACCCTAAAATAAAATGCAGAACATGAAACAAAATAAGAAACTGCTTAAGGAAGAGATGATAAATCTCCCTTTTACAATCTTGTTTGTCAGTTTATTAAAGTGGATTTAACTTTGAAGGTCAATTTGGTGGCCTTTTCATTACAAAATATCTCCAGTAAACGATGAAATGATCTATCAAGCATTAGATTCTTAGACAACTTTTACCCCCACCCAATAAAATATAAAATAAAAATAAAGGAAAAGGACTCAAACATGAGAGATTTCAGACGACAAAGTGTTTGATATGGGTTCAGACCCACCTAGTGAATGTGTAACCAACCTATTTGTCCCTATCTACCAAAAGAAAATGTATTCATCCCTCCCGGGATGACCACAATCACTTGTTTCCCCATGGTCAGTGAAAATCATGGTTTTTAAAAACGAACCGGTGGCCGAATCGGTCAGGGGTCCGGTTATCAGTTCAAACGGTCTGACTGTTTAAAAAAAAAAAAAGCGATTTTGGAAGAAAACGAAACCGGTTCCCTTTTCCGGTCCGACCGTCCGATTCGGTTCGATTTTGAAAACAGTGGTGAAAATCACTTTAAATCTCCATCAAACAGGAGACTGTCCCAAAAAATAATAGTCAGAGCCCAAAAATCACTACTTGAATAGGATGATGCTCTTCATGTTTGATGTGAAAGAAGAGAAAAACTCGTAGATAGGTTCCACACGAAGTTGTTCTGTTCTGTTCTGGTGCCATTGACAGACTTAGAAGGGAGAGCTGGAGATTGAAAATGGATTACTTCCACAGTCTCATGAAAGCTGGGGATACGTCAAACTGCAGTCGCCTCTGGAGTCCAGACTGATGAATTCATTGAATTCTGCATGAAAAAATAATCAGGAGTTGGGATGTGGGAACGTGTATATTGCTTATTGCGGAAGAATGATCAATCAGCCCATATCAGAATTTTATAGTCTGTACAGGGAAATGCATCTGACCGTAAATTAATACTAAATTCACGGACAGGATATGCTTATAGGGGGAAAAGGCTAGTAGTAGGGGGAGCTGGAATTCAGAATTCTTCATGGGTGTTTCCGTACTTCTCCATATTGCTTACATCCATGGGGCCAGAACCCAGGATTCTCACAGAAAACAAGAAAACCCATAATACGAACAGTCAGAGAAAGCTGATGAATTTATCCCCCTTCTCGATCGACAAGTGTTGCTGGATTAAATAATCTCTAATGGTGCTAAAACGGTCCGGGTTCTTGATATTTTATCATCTTCGCCATTCTTTAATTCTTTTCTTTCTCTAAGGAAAGAATTGACTGTCTATAATAATTATGAAATGGGTGAGCTGCAGTGAGCTTTACAAGAGTAGAGGTTAAGGAAGATGGGCCATGAGATAAGCACGTTGTGCATCGAAGATCGAACCTAACGCAAGCAAAGGAACCCAGGAGAGAATATGCCGCTTGTCCACCCACCTTTGAAATATTAATTCCTTGCTCCCATGAAAAGTAATACCAGATATCCAAGCTTTCAGCGCTCTGAGAAAAAGATGCATGAGCATCAATCTTGGATATTCCCATGTGTTGTCCAAATTCATTAAAAGAATTCAAAGATAATAATTGAACTCATTAAAATTATCAAGTGCTTCTCTTTTTCAAATCTTTGGTTTATCTATATATAATCAACTTAGAGCAAATTTTCCATATCTTAATGGCCCCATTCACTTCTCCAAGGGATTATATAATTTTTAGCTGAAAAGGATGTCTTACACTCTTACCGAGTAGCTACCATGGCTTAAATAAAACCAAGACTTTTTTTTTACAATAAACTTGTGCCTGACAACTATGTAAGACTTTATTTTGTAAAATTATCTTAGTAAACTTGTTCTGAGCTACTAAAGTGCATTCTATTTTAAATAAAATCATTGGAGATTTTTGGATTCCACCTGAAAAGAAACCATTTCATTTTTAGTCTTTTTTTTTCCTACAGAATATGAACCTTGAATGCCCTCATAAAAAAAAACATGTTTTTTTAAACTAAAAATATTTAATCTGTTCTCTCATAACAAATGGAAAAATGACTTAGTTTGTTTTATTTTACATAACAAAAAATATTAGATTATTCAGCCACACTGGTTCATGAGGATGCATTTGCTTCTCTTAAAATGGGTAAAAAATTTTGTAGGAAAAAATATTTCAACTGTTATTAATTTCTATCTGCTTATAGATAAAAAAATGTTTTCTGTTCCACTCTAATTCGTTTATATGTAAATGGCAAGGGAAAAAAAATTCATTTTAAAAGGGTCAAATATTTAGCTCATATATTCCAATGTGACAAAAAATCCATCCATTTTAATTGAAATAAATGGAGCTTAAGTAGAAATTACTAACAAGATGAACCATATATTTTAACTACTTTGCAGAACCTAAAACTTGTAACCAAGTTCCTTTCCTTCTCTTTTTCTAATCCCATGACTTTGCTTTATCTTCAATGAATCACATGGGATTAGCCTCTTTTATAATAATAATAATAGTAATAATAATAATAATAATAATAATAATAATAAATATTTTATTATTATTATTATTATCGTTATTGTTATTGTTGTTGTTGTTGTTGTTGTTGTTGTTGTTGTTGTTGTTGTTGTTGCTGTTGATGTTGTTGCTATTGCTATTATTGATTTTAAAAATGGGGGTGTTTTCTAAGTCAAACTAAATATCTATTTAGATTTTTTTGGTCCAAATGGTCTAATTTGGGTATCTGAACACTAATTTTAACTTCCCGACCTCTACTCGACCTCTAAATAATTAAATAATGACCCCATATAAGAAAAAAAAGTGAAAGTTATAAGAGCATGAGCTAAGGGATTAAAAAAAGTGGGTAATCAGCCATTTGTTTGACCATTCTTTGTAAATGATTTGCTTTTTAATTTAAAATAACAAGTTAGGCTCCAAGCTTCCATTGCTTGAGATTAGATGCTTGACTCTTGTCAATTTTATTTTATTTACAAAGAAAATTTAGATATTTCCATGTGCAGTTCAAAGTTCAAAATCATTAAAAAGGAATAAAATATTTACAAAAAAAAAATAGGTTCCAGTGCTTTTCTTTTTAAATTACCAGTCTATTCAAAAGAAATACAACATGTGGAGAAATACACTTTTTAAGCTTATAGTGCGATGGTAGCTTAAATAAAATACATTTCCCCTTAACCTAAGCTTCCATAGTGCAACGGCGGCGCCACGGCTAGCTCCAATGTGTCCTAAAACTGGCAAAGGCTCCGGCTTGGCAACGAAAACGATAATGTATCATTCACACGTTGTCACGGCGCCACATTTCTTTACTTGGTTGCAAAATTGGCATCAGGCAAAGGCTTTTGGAATGACATGTATCTAGGATCCAAAACTGGAATTAAAAGGTAAAAATAATAATTTTTTTTTCACAAAATTTATATTATTGAACTAATAAATCCACAATTTTTAGATAAAATTGCACACTAAAATCTTAGTGAAAGAGAAAAGTAAAAAGATGCCACAAAGGACTTCATCCCCCTAATAGGAAAATTTGTAGGAATGTTTATACAAGAAATTTTGAAAATGTATTTTTTTTACCTTATTTGAAATCTAAAATCTTACAAATTTTGACAAGACCTTAAAGCATACCCTTTTAAAATGAAAAGTGTAATTCTAATTGGAAGGAAAAAAAAAAAAACAGAAAACATACTGTAACAATACCCAACAAAAATTAAACAAAAAAAAACTTGAAGTTTAAGTTAAAAATAAGAAATAAAAGCGTACAAAAGATATTTTGAAATGTAATTTTTAAGCCCACTGGAACACCAAAATATTACAAAATATTTACAATTTGTAAGATATACTTTTCCACTTGAAAAGGCTAAATATTTGGAGCATACACAGGAAAACTTACAAAATATATTTAACCATAATGCATTTTTGCACATTATTAGAAAGCTAAAAACTTTATAAAATCTGAATATTAACTCAAATCAGTATTTACACAACTTCAAAAAAAAGGATGATTTTTAGGAATAATTGGTATCACCATTTTTAATTTTCTTTAAATAATAAAAGTAACAACATTTACGAAAAAAAACTTTAAAACATGAATGCACATATTGCCACAACGTAGTAACATTTCTGATAGTGTAAAGAACCTTATGCTTATCTAGCATTCATTGGATTTTATATATGAAACCAATCAATATATTTAGATGGCATCTGTGATGAGGAATTTAAAAAAAAAAAATCAAAACAAGTTCATTTAATTTCTAAAAATCATGAAGCTACTGCATTCACATGTCCTCCTAACAACTAGAAAATACTCAACTTATCAGTGAGTATATGGTTTTACTTTTGAAAACAAAAACAACTCCCAACACTTGGAAAAAAAAAATAAAAGTAGAAAATAAACACAAAATTTGAACCAAAAAAATGTAATGAAAAGTGTAAAACCAATGGTAAATATCAGTGAATCCTTTGAGAAAAGCCCTCAAATCATTCTAAGTAAGAAAACCCACATCACCATCTATCGTTGTCCTGCTACCATGTGCCATAGTTGTTTCAGTCACTCTTTTGCATCACAGTCATCGTTCCGCTGCAAGGAAAAGAAGCAACAGAGTTCCATATTTACATGTCTTCCTTTGCTTCTTATTCCATCTCATCTCGAAATTTAATTTCCACCAAGAACAAGAATATACGTTGTGACAGAATAGGATATTCCTAAAGCAATAAAGAAGATCTGGATCTTCTGTTTTTTGAAACTGATAGAATAGACAGAGGCTACATGGTCAAGATTGCAGCCCAGATACAGAGCCTGTTGGATCCAATTTTCTTGTAAGTGGGCGATAGAAACGACAATCCCAACGGTAGAGCCCAGGCAACAGAAGATTCTGTTTTAACGGCTTTAAGTTAAGGACGTCCCATCGTAAGACAGGGACAACGATAGCGTTGTTACATCAAAGGTCCATGCGTTGGGACTTGTGAAGGCGGATATTTGGAAGAAACCACAGCATATTCCCAGTTAGCCCATTATTATAAGCGACCACCCATGGGCCATAGCTGGACCTAATAGCGCGCTGACCGCTGAGCAGTTTCTCAAATTTTCTGGCTCGTCTTTTGGCTAGCTTCGAGCCGTGGCTGCCCAGCTCAGCTGCTTCTGGAATCTGGATAGCCGTAAGATTTACGCAGCTCCATGTTTCGTAACACGTGCTGTAGACCGTTGGAATTTGGAAGAATGGAACATATGAACGTAGTCATTGTGTGAAATCACACTATACAGCTGCTGCTCGAAAAGCGGTTCAACCGGTTTGGTTGGATTAAGAAATACGAAATATGAAAGATTGCTAATTCAACTAGTTAAGTCCTGGTTTTACCATATTCCAGGTGGTTCATATATATATATAAAGGAACTGGAAAGGCCTGACTTCCGGTTGAACCCGGTCAAGCCCTGGTTAACTTAGGTTTGTTTCACTATATAATTAAGAATCAAAATGCATGGACACGTATGTACACGTTGTAATGAAACTCAGCAGTTTCCTCAGTGGGCTTATAAGAGAATTGTGCCGCATCAAGTAGGCTACTGGGCCCAAGAAAACTTAGATGCACGTGCTCTGTGGTCTGTACCTTTGGATTGGGACCCACAATTCAGTCTGAGATTCCATTCACTTACAGCAGAGGCAGTAGTCTCTGACTCTCTCTCTGGTCTCAACTTTGAAAGCTTGAACTGGCTCTGCATTGCTTTTGTGCTATGCTTCCTATCCACGTATGAAACTCCAAAACAATCACAATAACAGGGAAATGAGACACATTTAAGCTATGTTTGGTTTGAAGGATAATATAGGGAAAGGAAGGAAAAGGTAGGGAAACCTTTACAATCATTGTATTGGTTTCCTTGTTTTTCTCTTTCTTTCCTTACCTTTTCCTTCAAATCAAACATAGCCTAAATGTGTCTCATTTCTCTGTTATTGTGATTGTTTTGGAGATTCATATTGCATACGTGAATAGGAAGCATAGCACAAAGCAATGCAGCTTCCCAATTGGAGCCCGCTCAAACTTTCAAAGTTGAGACCAGATGGCTTCAACTTCAATTTTGATTGAGATGCTTTTTACTCAGTTGCTTTGAAGCAAAGTTCAAAGTATCGACATGTATCAACTCGTATTGGTCGATAGTATCATGCCGATGGCTTCCTAATGCGTCCTTTTAAGGGTTGTATCGGGTCAGACCTTGGTTCAGAGGGTAGTTGGGACTTAAACCGACCCCTCTAGATCAATTTTGAAAAAAATAAATAAAACATAAAAAAAAAGCACCGATACAGATCGATACTTTGAACCTTGCTTTGAAGAAGTTAATAAAACCAATTTCACCCAAAAAAATGATTAAATGAAAGAGTATTTTTGATTTTTCATGTTTTTCACCAAAAATAATTTTAAGATCCATCTTAGAAAGACAAAAACCGATGTGCCATGTTTTAAATTAATTGTTAATTAAGGGGTGTTATGTAATATAAATAAGAAATTGGGCGGTGTATTCTACACCATGTCACAACAGAAGGGCTATTCTACACTATGGACAAAACGATTGAATCACATCACACTCCATAATGCAATGTGTGATATAGTTCAGCCTATATTATGTGTTTTGGTTTCATGCATCTTATATACAACATGTGAGATGATTTACATTGTTGATCAATAATAAAACTATTTAATAATAATTGCAAAACATTAAAAGTTTTAATTTTACAGTTAAATAATAAAAATTAAGGATTTTATTTTAAAACTAATTATAAAATTATAATAATAAGATATATAATTAATAAAAATTATTGGAGGAATTAAAAAATTAAAAATCTTATTTTTAAAACTAATTAATAAAAAATAAAGTAACAAAACATTATATAAAATTATATAATAAAAACTATACAAAATTAATTGACCCTAATAATTAAAAATAGGGTAAATGAGAAGCATAGATTCACAGCTGCTATTTTGCACCTCAAGTTTTTACCATGGATGATACAATGCGATATAATGTGGACCAATCCACAATAGGGAATGGTCACACTGCAACCTATCGTGGTGTGGACCGAGACAGTCTGCCTTACCAGATAATCACGCTTCCAAACACCACTTTAATCATTCAAAGGGTTGCTATTTGCTTCATCTCCTTTGAATAATTCATATGAAATTCTCCAAAAACACCTAAACCAGCATCTTGAGGTCAACTCTCACAAAAGGGAAGCTTACAAGAGCGATAGCTTATTGACTATCCTACCAAGTAATGCCTAAACTAGACTACAAACATTGAACTTAGACCGATAGATAGTTGCTATTGCCAAGGTGTGCCATGGGACCTCCATTTTTGTGCTTGGTTCGTGGAAGAATTAATTTCAGTTTCTCATTCTTCGTTCTTCTTTCTGGTTAATGAAGTGGGCAACACGGATAAATTATTTATTTATTTATTTATTTATCATTTGAAATAAATAAAAAAAAATCCAACTTGTAATAGATCACAGAATATCTCACAGATGCCTTCCTTTGCGGACGAAAGTAATACAGCAGATCATATCAAATGAACCGTCTAGATTTCCATCTACCTAGTGGGGCCCTTTGTCCTTTTGCAACTACTAGCCAACCGATTCATGTTTCCCGTGGGCTTCCAGCCTTGTTGTTTTATACGTGTATAAAATACCTCACACAGCTTCTTGCTTTCTCAACATTTTTCTCTGTCACCCACGAGCCAGCGGCTCGGGTTCGAGCCAACAAAAAAAAAGACTTGCCACGTGGGTAGTCCGAAGGCGCATATAGTAAAGAAGTTCACTCATGACTCAACCCAACTCCAGCGGTCACACCGAATGGAATAAAACCCGAAATATCCTCTTTTTCGTCTTTACGAATGATGGGATATTCGCGCCGAATATTCTGATCAATCTCTTATATGACTCCTTCCTCCTCCCCCCGCTCTCCCTCCCCTCCATTATCGCCGTCCGATAGTCGTCCATTCTTCTGAAAGGTTCCGTCAGCTTTTCGCCGGGAGCTGTTCCAATTCGGCACATTCTCTGTATTTACTGGAAATAACGCGGAAGGAGAAGTAGGAGAGAGATGAAGTTCGGGAAGAGCCTGAGCAATCAGATCGAGGAGACGTTGCCTGAGTGGAGAGATAAGTTTCTTTCGTACAAGGAATTGAAGAAGCGTCTGAAGCTAATTGATTCGAAAGGTGGTGAGAAGAGTAGTAAGCGGCAGAAATTTACAGCCGTGGATTCTACCGATGCCGGAGAGAAGGAAGCGAGCGTGATGACTAAAGAGGAGAGGGATTTCATCTATTTGTTAGAAGACGAGCTCGAGAAGTTTAATTCATTTTTCGTTGAGAAGGAGGAAGAATACATTATTAGATTAAAGGTACTTTTTCTGTCTCTTACCTCCTCCCCCCTCCCTTCTCCCTTATATGCAAAATTTAAGAAATTATCGAGTTGTTGTTTATTACTATTCTGGAAATTGTTTTGAAAATGTTTTTATTTATCGTTCTATGCTCCAATTTGTCTTCACCGTAGCGCATCATGAACGTTAAATTACCTGAACCAAATCTCTCTCTAATCAAAACCTTCAAATTGTTTTGGGGGAAGATCTGGCACTTGGATCGTGCATATTGGCTTGTTGTGGTCTTCCGGATGGACCGATGTGCACCTTCCTATGTTCGGTCGGAAATTTTAATGCCCTCTCGGGGATTTAACGATTACTCTGTAAACGATGCAGCATGTTAGCCGATAGTGGACTTGACAGATTTTTGGATTTGTTTGTTGTTTGCAGGAGTTGCAGGATAGAGTAGGAAAGGCAAAGGATTCGAATGAAGAGATGATTAAAGTACGCAAGGAGATCGTTGATTTCCACGGCGAGATGGTCTTGTTGGAGAATTACAGCGCCCTGAACTACACCGGTAAGAGATTGCTCAACATGAGTATAAATTGTGGCCTTTTGTCTTTACAGCGCCCTGAACTACACAAATTACAGCGCCCTGAACTACACAAATCCCTTCTTTCTTCGTATGGACAAAGATACCCCTAACCATGAGTATAAATTACAGCGCCCTGAACTACACCGGTAAGAGATTGCTCAACATGAGTATAAATTGTGGCCTTTTGTCTTTACAGCGCCCTGAACTACACAAATCCCTTCTTTCTTCGTATGGACAAAGATACCCCTAACCATGAGTATAAATTACGGCCTTTTGTCTTTATCAATTGTGGCATGGATTAGTGGAACTTCATGACTCATGATAGGTTTCTGAAATGGTCCAACAATTGAGACCCTCACCCTGTATGACAACCACTTGCATATATGCGTGTAGAGACCATTTTAACAGATAGATGATGACTGAAGACAAGTGGAACTTTCTTTTATCTCCTAGAATAGAATATAATTTTCTTTTTTTAACACTTTCCGGAGTCGTGGAGACTTTTTCTTTTCTCTTCTTTTTATATTGTTCCTTGTGAGGGTAGACCTAGAGTTGTTATTATTAGAGGAAGAATTATTGGTTACAAGTGGGTTCCAAACATGAGGTGTGAATTAAAAGAAAAAACAAGAGGCGTAGGGAATAGAGGTAACAACTATGATGGGTCCCATCTCCTTCACATCCTTTGCCGCAGAGAAAATTTCCCTCGGGTCGAATCCTTTGCTACAAGTATTTTATTTAGTGATTTAAGGTACTCAATTCGATGGCCAACTGAAACTAAATGAATAGTCAAAAGTGATCAATAGATTCCCTACTTCTATGAGTTCTATCATCCACATTGGGGGTGGGGTGGTTTGAATTAGTCATTACCAAAGTACTGTTCTATGTAGGTCGGTTTTTAGCAATTGAATCGACCAATACAATGTTATTAGTAGATTCTGATGGAGTTAAGTCTTGGCTTCAGACTACATATATGCACGTAAATCAGAAGAAAGAAAAACCAAACGCCCCCTAACTGTCGTATACCAAAGCTGATCATTGGCTATGTTGTAGCACTAACTTTCCACTATGATACATACAAGGACTGATGCTTGGCTCAACGTGCAATAAATGGACATAGGAGACAATAAAAATTTCTCAAAAAAAAAAAACATTACCACCACGATGGAGAATATTTTAGGGGATACAAGTGGTATGTTGAGACCTCAGGGTGTTAAAGATAGTGCACCCACGTCGTGGGTATTCTGTGATTGTCATCACGTGAATTTACAATAATGTCTTCAATCTCCCATCCTTTTCAGTGGGCTAAGAATAAGAATTGGAACTTTGTGGATTGTAGGCTATCATGGATTGAATCATGATCCAGATACTATTCCAATTCGGTTTGACATGGATCTCAAATAGTAGAACAATTTACTTTCATGCCTGATCAGTACTTGGTTTCTTCCCAGGTAGAACTAATGATCCTTGGGCAATGGGCATAGTTATTAGAGGGTTGTTTGGAATTAGATAGAATAAAATGATTTCTTTCTCTTTTTCTTGCATTTTACTGTGTCTTCTTTGTTGTCTAAAATCTAACCAGAAACATTATTAGAATGCTAAATGAAAATGAGTCCATTTTAGGATTTCAAAGGAATGTACTCAACATATTTTTTACCCCTTTTACTATTAATTTCACCAGATTGATTTAACTTTGCCTGATGCTTTGGGTTTGGAATGTTATGAGATAAAACGTTATATGCAAAGGGCTTTACTTTGATTAAATATCCATATTCACGAGTTTTGTTTTAATTTGTATAAAACAGGATTGGTAAAGATCCTCAAGAAGTACGACAAGAGAACTGGTGCTCTTATCCGATTGCCCTTCATCCAGAAAGTCTTGCAACAGCCATTCTTCACCACAGACTTGCTTTACAAGCTGGTGAAAGAATGCGAGATAATGCTGGATCACCTCTTCCCCAAGAATGAGCCATCTGTACCAAGTGAAGGTACTGATGTGGTTGAAGATTGTGACTCAAAGCCAGCTGAAACCCAGAAAGGCAAACTGCTTTTAGGACCCAAGGAACTTGCAGAGATTGAGTATATGGAGAGCTTGTACATGAAGAGCAGCATTTCAGCCCTTCGGATCTTGAAGGAGATTAGAAGTGGAAGTTCTACTGTAAGTGTGTTCTCGTTGCCGCCATTACAAAATAATGGGTTGGAGGAAACCTGGAAAAAAATTCCTGTTTTGGAGCAAGCTGCGAAATAGCCGCGAATAGAGGGAAAAACTAGGGGATGGATATGCTTTTCTTACTTTTTTTTCTTTAAATTTGCTTGGGTGAGGGAAGTATCTCAATTGCTAATTGAGCTTTTTTCCCCTTTTCTTTACCTGTAATACGTCTGGTTACATGTATTAGGTGCTAACACAGAGCTGCTGTAAATGTTCAAATTACAACTCGACTAAACTTCAATAGTAGATAATTTCTGTGTGAGATTTGGCATTTGTATACATGAACAACTCAGCAAGCAGTTCTAAAATTCATAAAGCTGTTTTCTGGATGCCCTGCATTGGTTGTGGTCATGGTTTAACGATTCCCCAAGCCAATCGGAAGTCTGGAACGACTGAACTCTCAGGTGTATTAAATATCCAAAATTGGATAGTAACACAACTTGAATCAATTGAATTGGAAGGACTAAACTAAACTCTGGTGGTCTACTGTCGCAATGTGTAGCATATTTAGCAGCATGAAGACATGCATGGTCAATCCAACCTATAAATTGTCTTCAACCAAAAGTCTAAAATGCTGGCCTTTCATTTTCATTTGGCATCTCAACCAACAGCCACAAAAGGATTACTCTTAATCGTCACATTGTCCATACCTATTTATCTACTGTCTGTTTGTGTGTCTGTGTATAACTGTATACTATTAAGATCACTTCGGAGTTAAAAGAGTCATCAATATGTGAGGTGGATATAATCGAAGCTATATAAGCATTCTTAAATGTATCTTTCTTTCATTTTTCTCTCCCCTAAACCTTGTATCCCCTAATAGCATCTCCCAAATTTCTCTTTATTTTAAATTTGAACAAATCTCAGCCATTTTTGAAATGTGACAGGATCTGCTACGAGCACAAATGTGTGAACCTGGCTGAGTAACCAATCAGTATGGGATCTGTACAATTCTTTGTAAACTTAATCCAAAATAAAATTTTTCAAAATTTCAAACTTTCCAGTGAATTTTTTAATATATTTTAATTAGATATTTTGTTAATATTTTATATTATATGTAGTATTTACATATTATTGACTTTTCATTATTTTAATATTATAAGCCAAATTTCCTGAGTTTTTAATAGAAATAAATCCATTTAATGGGTTTTCATGTATCATTTTCGTTTTTCATCCTCCAAATCTCTTCCCCCGCCCCCTCCCTTCCACTTCTCTCTTCTTCCTTCACAGATACCCTCCTTCCTCCAGAAACAACCTCAAGGAAAAAAATCCTCTCTCCACCCACATCAACCTACAATTTATTCATAAGCTTTTTTATGAATATATCCCTAATTATCTTGTATTAACTGAAATAGCCTTACAATATAGCCAGAAAATGACTGAACATATGTAATTCGATGTTTGAAACCTAACCTTATGTAATGATTGTATTAATGGGATAACCCTTACCCTATAGATGATGATGAGAATAAGGAAGAGGCAGTCCAAATGGATCAACTTATCGTTATTGAATAGACAGTTGGGAATTGGGATCACCTTATCGTTATTGAATAGACAGTTAGGAATTGGGATCACCTTATCGTTATTGCTGGACTCATCCACAGTCCACTGAAATCTAAGTGATCCAATTCTTGGACCTATTTCCTCTCTTATATACCCTCAATTAAGCTTTTTCCCTTGCTACTAGAATAATCACTGGTCCCATGGTTATTCCATGTTGATTGTAGCAACCCAAAAGCAGCATTAAGATGTATGCTTTCTGCATTATATGCACTCGGTTTTCAAAATAGAATTTTATCAAAAAATACATATATTCAACTAGAAGAATACACAGAACATAAAAGGCTGCATTTGGAAACGATGGAAATGGAGTTTAAATTTGTACTCTGGTTCACTTTTGTCTGTGTTTGGAAATATTACATCTATGCATTGGTAAATGACAGACCAATGCATATTTACATTAATAATAATGTATAAAGGCTGCGTTTGGAAATGATGCAAATAAGTGTGAATGCAAATATGTAGAGAGTAAAACAATTCATATAAATTGCAAAATTGGATTAGTTTTGCACTGACAAATTTACCTTCATATAAATTCCAATAAAGCATATGCTTTCTTTTTATCAAAAGTCCACTTGAACACAAATTTACTTCTTTTTTATTGATGTACTTTTATATCTTATTATCAATGTAAATATGTATGGTCCGTCATTTGTCAATAAATAAATGTAATGTTGCCAAATACAAGTAAAAGTGAACCAGAGTGCAAATTTACCCTGAACCGGGATTTACACTCTATTTGCATCGTTTCCAAATGCAGCCAAAAGTACATCAATAAAAAAGAAGTAAATTTGCATTCAAGTGGGATTTTGATTAAAAAAAAGCATATGCTTTATTGAAATTCATGTTTGCATCCATTACAACTAAAAGTCTGTTTGATAAAAGGTAAATTTGTCAATGCAAAACTAACCCAATATTACAATTTATATGAACCATTTTACACTACATATTTACATTCACACTTATTTGCATCTTTTTCAAATGTAGCAATAGATTCATTAAACTTGTCCCATTTTTTTCTAGCTGTGTGTCTTAGCATTAGGGCATCATTCACTAGTCACTACTCGGCTTTCGGACGAATTCACATCTGCTGCAATCGTGGTCTCACTACTCCCTGCGACCCCCGAATGAAACATGGGCACGATAGCAATGGAAATTAAAAGCCATTCACCTGATGACCTGTTCGTGTTTCATTGGGGTCACAAGGGAGTGCTGCGACCATGGTTGCAGATTGGTGTAGATGTGCTCTGAAACCTAAGATAAATGATATGATGAATTGATAACCTACTGAAACATTAGGTAAAATCGGAATCTTTCATTTGGCATCTCAGTCAACAGCCTAACTCAAAAGATTTGCCTCATGTCACATTCAGGATGGCATTGGCTCCCACATAGCATACTCTACAGCACATCCTAACTGTGTATTAGGAATATCTCCCCGTAACAAATACGGGAGATATATAAATGCACTGAAATATACTGTAGGAAGCACACTATAAGGTAAATAACTATATTTGTAATTAGTTGCAATCGAGGTCCAAAGTATTGATATATTCATGTCCTGTACTACGCAAAGTGTATATCAGTATTTAGAATCTTGCATCCATCATTTCTTTTAGGCTATGTTTGGTTCGAAGGAAAATGTAAGGAAAGAAAGGGAAAGGTAGGGAAACCTATACAAATCTTGTGTTGATTTTCCTGTCTTTATTCCCATCCTTTCCTTACTTTTTCCTTCAAACCAAGCATAGCCTTAGTTCTTTTTTTTTTTCAAAAATAGGTCAGGGCAGGGGTGGGCCTTAGGCCTGTCTACCCTCATAATAAGTCAAACCTCCAAAGCTTCAGCCGATGCGTAACATGCATAACAATACGTGACAAATTTTGAACTTTGGTTGGAATATAGTATTAAGAGGGCGTTCTTTTTTTTATTTTAAAAGCGGGAAAGTAGGTCCAAAAAACCTATGTTCTTTTTTCAGATTTATGTGGGGAATAGGAAAAATTTATTTTCTTGGGTAAGTGATATCGATCTCCCAGGTGGTTAAATAACTTTCCCACATGGGGGAAAGTTGCCAACACTTGGATGGGACAAAAATGCCCCTTTTAATAATAGATTTTTATGGCTAAATAGTTATTCATTTATTTACCTGAGAAATAAAAGAACATGAGTAAATGCACTTACCCAGGTAAATAACTTAGCGAAAAGTGAACGGAGCCTAAATCTTAAATTGGAAGATGTTAAATTTTAAACTATGGGAACTAAGGTAGATGTCATTGAAGCTAATGCAGACAATAACTGTATTTACCCAAAAAACAAAAACATTCTTAATTGTTTCTCCCTAAATATTTCTTCTATTTTTTATCTCATAAAATTGTTAGCCCTAATAAAGCATCCCAATTTTTTCTCCATCTGAAAAATTAGCCATTTTGATATTTGATTTGGAAGATTTAAAATTTCAGAATTTTGGGTGAAAGTTTTATATATTATAACTATTTTGCTAATATGTTATATATTATTGATTTTATTGTTTTAATATTATACCCGAAATTTTGATGAATCCCAAACATGGGAATGTAAATTCTTGTTTAATTTCGTCTCAAGTTAGACTTTTTTTATTTTTTGTGTCTGGAGTAAAACGGAAAATAGAACGATGTGGTACCCTATTTTACTTTAATGATATTGAAAGTAGAGAAAGGTTTTTGTTTGGGAGGATTAAAATAAGGAGTAAAACAATGTGATCTCCACTTTATATGAGAGAAAATTTAGGTAGGAGGATGCAAAATTTTCACTTCAAATGAGTACATATTTGACAGAAAAAATGCAAATTTTGCATCAGATAGAAGTGCAAATCATGGTGACAATTTACAATAAACGTATGCAACTCTGAACTGGGTGTAAAATTTGTATTTGATTCAGATCAAACAAACAGAGCTAAGGGAAAATATTTTGAAATTTTGTCAAAAACAAATCCACCTGACATTTTTCATATGTTGTTGTCATGTACTTGAAACCTAAATTTTCACTAAAATGAGATTAATCTAAACAGCACAAGTGAAGAAATTTTTCACCATGATATGCCAATATTTTTTGGTAACAAAAGGCTGACATTTTCTATTTTTTCTTGTCTCCTTGAGGTTTCTTTAGTAATATTTGACATATGACATGGTAATCAGAGCAGAAGAGGTTTGCTTTTCCTGTTCTTTGTTAAGATAATTTCTGAGATTATATTTTTCTCTCCTGGTTGTTATAATTTTCAGTGTTTGGTTAATGAGTTATTGCAAATTGAGTGCTATTGAAGTGGGACTCAATAAGAAATGTTGTTCGAGTTTTTTGTTCTCTTTTTCATTGAGTTATTGCTGCAAATTGTTGTTCTCTGTGAAAGTGTTGGACCTATTGCTGACCTTGGCAGAGCTGTCCAGAGTGGTGGCTTGAGATCTTGGTTATTTTATGCCTATATCCCCTGTCCTCTGTTGTGGTTCGTAATTCATACTGTGTAGAGAACAAAAGAGAAGATTGGGGGATGGAGGATTTTCAGGTATTGGGTTGTGGAAAAAGTTCTTGTCTTTCAAATAAATAGGTGCACAATTGGATAGGGACAAGAGAGATATAATTGACAAAGCCCACCCAAAGCAGCTGCCATAAAATTTTTGCCCATGAACATTTTACACTGCTTTGGGTGGGCTTTGAGCCGGGCCCATTCAAATTTTGGCAAAACCTCAACCGGCCCATGAACAGGGTCTAGTGACTCTAGACCGGCCGGCTTGGTGTCAACTTGTTAGAATGGACAGTGAACTAATGCACTTTGCTTTAACCAACTCCATATTATATGGGTTTGTTTAATTGCTTGTGACCTCTCAGTACTGTCGAAATTCATTGATCACCCAATCAGTTTTGATGAGGATCTTCTTTCTTTTCCGCTCAAAAGTTGATGGGGATTTTTTTTCTCAAACAAGATCGAGTTAGGTATTTGTCTCCATGTATATATCTGGTTGATCTGCATGAATTTATTGAATTGTGCCTTGTTAAAGAAGAGAGGCTTTATCAAACAAATAAGAGTTCAACAATGAGAATGCGAGCTGTCTGGCTTTGGTGCCATGACCAACAAAGCTCACAGCTTGAATTCATATTGGAAGTAGTATTCTCAACTCTCAAGCTTTAGTTATTTCCTGATCTAATATCTGCATGCGTGTGTCATCATAAACTCCTCTGCGAGTTCATGAAGTTAAAGTTGGTATGAACACAGCATAGAAAAGATAGAAAAACTGGACCCTTTACGCGTATATATAAAGGAATAAAGCTATGGAAATCAAAAGATAAAAGGTGAGAGAGGCCACCAATATATAAATAATCTCTTGAAATTAAAACTCTACTAAGAGGGAGATCCAACTCCAACTCTTCAATCTATAACAACGAAGTCAAAAGAAGGATCACTATATACCATCAACAAATGGCCCACACGTCTCCACTAGTTACAAGGGGAAGGTGACGAGACCAATATTGAATGAAATAAAGAAGATAAAGGAGGTTAAGTGACCAAGCAAGCTGATCAGTATAAATACTAGGTCGATAGAGTTGTTGGTAATGAGGTATCAGGCCAAGACTCAAAGAGAGAAAAGCCGCAAGTACGTAATTAGAGCAAATGACACTCATCGTTTTGGTTTCTGTAACGATTTTGTTTATGGGTTTGTCAGCCCAAGGCCAAGGAGGCTTGAAAGCAGACTTTTATTCTTCCACTTGCCCAAGGGCTGAGGCCATAGTTAGGTCCACTGTTGAAACACATTTTAACAGGGATCCCACCATTGCAGCTGGCATGCTAAGGCTACACTTCCATGATTGTTTTGTTCAGGTTCTCTCTCTCTCTCTCTCTCTCTCTACTTGCCATTGGGGAGGAATATATAGTAATTTGATTATTGTTTTCATGCACTTAAACCATGAATATTCACACACAATAAATTTTTGAGATTGACCCAGTCAGTGGCAGTGGGGCAGATGGTTCTATCTGGTTGGACCAACTGTCGGGCAAGCACCGATAATTAGCCGGTCCAACCTACAAGTGTAGATGTTATATATAATATGCTAAGGCTAAAGCTATACGAATTAATTAAATGATATATGCTTTGCACAGGGCTGCGATGGATCAGTTTTGATCACGGGGGCTTCTGCAGAGAGGAACGCATTGCCAAATCTGGGGTTGAGAGGCTTTGAAGTCATTGATGATGCAAAGACACAACTGGAGGCCCTGTGCCCTGATGTGGTCTCCTGCGCTGATATACTGGCGTTAGCTGCTCGTGATGCTGTCGACTTGGTAAAACAGCAATTCGTCTCTCTCTCTCTCTCTCTCTCTCTCTGGTCAAGAGATTCTACCCCTATAGAAATTGCTAATTAAAGGGTTGTTCTTGTTACATATGTAGAGCGATGGTCCAAGTTGGTCAGTACCGACCGGAAGAAGAGATGGTAGGATCTCTTCTTCATCTGAAGCTGCCAATTTACCATCTCCGGCCGATCCCATTGCTACCCAGACGCAGAAGTTTGCTACTAAAGGCTTAGACGACCATGATCTTGTCACTCTAGTTGGTACAACTCTCCCTCTCTCTCTCTCTGTCAATCCTTTTATGTGTACGTACCACGTTAATTGATATATAATCTATATGCACAGGAGGACATACAATTGGACAAACTGATTGTTTGTTTTTCCGGTACCGTCTGTACAATTTCACGGCGACCGGCAATGCAGACCCAACCATAAACCAGGCATTCTTAGCGCAACTACAAGCCTTGTGTCCCCAGAACGGCGATGGCTCCAAGCGTGTAGCACTGGACAAAGACAGCCAGACCAAATTCGACGTTAGTTTCTTCAAGAACGTGCAGGATGGCAATGGAGTACTAGAGTCGGACCAGAGGCTTTGGGGGGATTCTGCAACATGTACCATCGTGCAAAATTATGCAGGGAACATAAGAGGATTGCTGGGGTTGAGATTTGATTTTGAGTTTCCGAAAGCTATGATCAAGATGAGTAGCATCGAAGTGAAGACTGGAACCCAAGGAGAGATCAGGAAAATTTGCTCCAAGTTCAATTGATCCAAGTAAAAGCTATGAAATGGTGTTAAAAGAGTAGCCTTCTGGGTGTTGAGTCTGTTTGCTTAGAATGTAAAGAATACTATGTATCAGTAGAAGTTTAGCTCAAGCTTACTGATTATATATAGTTGAAACTTGAATGGGAATGGAGACATGGGTGAAAAGATTTTATCCCAATTTTAAGCCATATTTACTAGATAAAAATTTCAATAGAGAAAGAATGTGCCGAGTATTCTTCTGTTCTTTCACTTGGTAGATGAGAACCTTCTTGATCTGTCTCATGCATGACACCTTGTAAGATTATTTTCACTTGAGACCTGCCAACTTCAACCAATTGACCTAAACCAGAGCTTTTGTGCCAGTCGGGCACTTGGGCTTTCTTTCTTTTTGGGCTCCCAATAGGCCCTCAGGCTAGGCTGGGCCACAGCTTGAGTCTGTAAATTGGGTTGGCCTCAAACCTGAACCAACTCACTCTACTATTGCACAAGATGACAAATGCTTTCAAAGTAATAACATAGATTCTATTATGGTAATTAATGGTGTGCAATCCGGCCGGTCCTAGCTGTCAATGACCTTGCCTCTGACTAGAGCAACAGGGGGCCTGAAACGGAGAAAAAGGTGGGGAATCTCCAAAGCTCAAGTTAGTATTCTCGAAGGCAAGATAAAACCAGATGGCGCAAAGTTCACATACCTCGTTCTTGGGGGGTAGGGAGCCTTTTAAAACCACCTCGCGCACTTACTCCTAAGCTTCTGTCAGGTCGGGTATGATTATCCCTGCGCTCCTACCAGTTCGGGTATCATCACCTCTGCTGGGACAGAACCGCCACTGCTCTCTTTGTCAGAGCCGTCTCTGCAACTGGAGATGGCGGTAGCAGGTGGCGGTAGCAGGTGGCGGTGGCAGGTGGTCGTTGGAGTGCGGCTGTCAAGCGTCAGATCCCAAGTCAGTCAAGTGCACTGCCCCTAGGTACGGACTTCCTCGGTGTCATGTGTGGTACGGTTTGTTCAGTTTGGCGTCCTGGAGGTGAAGTGCTGGAGTGGTGAGCGAGGTGAAGTCTTGAGTTCGGATAGAGGTGTGTCCCGAACTGCCATGGGGCAGGCCAGTTCGGGTCGTTGCCCTTTGTGCTTGCAAGGCTTGGGGTTTAAGGGAGAGCTCGGGCTCCTTACGGGGAGTTCGGGCTCCTTGTAGGGAGTTCCGACCACTGGTTCCTCGTTTCGGAGCTCGCGTCTTGGGTGTGCTGTCGTGCTGAGTTGTTGCCTTCGCCACGTGTCGAGTGATTACAAGGTCGGGCCAAATCTTCCTTCATCAATAATTATGCAATTCTCTGCAATCATCATAACATCCTTGATTCCTTTACCACTCTATTGATCAAAATTCGTTGATAATATCGCAAAGAATGTAACTCAACACAGATATAACCTAATTTGCATTCAGATTCTTAATTACAAATCCCCGGTGTCAAGTATAAACCTCAAAGGAAATGGGTAGTCGGAAATCTTGTATGTGGATATGGTTGCTATCAAAGTGGAATTAGGGATAAAATATGGCCGGCCTGATCCGGCCCTCAAAATACTGATTCATGCTTCTTCAAAATACACTGATATTACTTTAGAAAGTGCTTATTTATTTATTTTTGTGGGTAGACAAACGTACTAATGGTTATAGATAAAATAGGCATTCTTTGTATCACATATTTTCCTTGAGAAAAAGAAGAGAAAAATAGTCTCATGCTGATCCTCAATAAAGCACATATATGTTCTGGCTAAAGTGGCTTGTTTGGCTGAACAACTTGAGATGATTTTGGGAGAATCTTCTAAATTGAAACGGATTTTTTCATAATTAAAGTATTGAATATAGTAAATATAAATATCGTAATATATTTTGCAATTTTTATTTCCTTTATCGATTGTGGGCACTGAATGTCTCCAAGTTTCTTCTTGGACAAATTTTATTTCATTATTAACAATAGTTAAGTATCACCAAGCAAGGGCATTTGGTCTAGTGGTATGATTCTCGCTTAGGGTGCGAGAGGTCCCGAGTTCAATTCTCGGAATGCCCCCTTTGAATGTATTAACGTCTCTTTTTTCCATCATTGAACGTTGCCATTGTCTTTAAAACATTCCAAACTGAAATATTTTATTTTAACTTATTTTGTACAGATAGTCATAGACGGTGGAATGTTTATTTCAAGTTGAAGGCAAGACTTTTTTTCTGCTTTTTTATTTTTATTTTCAACCTCAATGAAAGCATCATTCCCACCAACTTGGATGAGACCATCACTTTCATCAGTGGCGAAAAAAATGTAAGGAAAAAATTAAAAAAAAAAAAAAAAGAAAGAAAGAAATTGATGGGATCATAGAGACGAATTGATTGGATGTCTGGACTGGTCGGTCGAATTGTAGCGCCACTCACTTTCAGGAATAAATATTAAATATAAATTAATATACTTAAATTAGGCGGTCCATATTCCATTACCGATCTCTTGTTAACGTGGGATTTGGGAATCCGGTCTGGTATTGGTGGTAGCCCATTTCTTCACTCCATTGGGTTGCTCAGCTGGAGCAGTGGGCGTGCCTTGCACGGTTTTGGTTGCGACTTACATGGATTTATACACAATTATTCAGGTTTCTTCTTCTTCTTCTTCCACTAGTTTTACTGTGGTCTCTGTCTTATTTAACACCACTTGGGTTTCTTAATAAAGATCGGGTCTCCCTTCTTTTTCAACTCACTCTAATCCCTGTTGACTTGATTAGGCCTTCCCATCAGGGTACAAATCCGGATTCTCAACCAACCTCATAGTATTTTGAGCATGTATTGAGAACCTCTTTAATATTTGATTTGATTTTATCATTCATGAGAAGATGCTCCAAATGCAGGGTTGTGATGTAAAGGATCCACTCAAAACATTAAGGACATCAACAGTCCCCTTGTACAACAAAAAGAATGAGAACTTAAAAGGGGGTATAACAACAAAAGATCGCTTACATCCAGCAAATCTAGCCATTATATGTGCGTTTTTTTACATAATCAGTTCTACTTACGTAAACTATCTTAGGATCTGTTTGGTTCACAGTTAGAATCAGGATTGGAACCACAACTGGAACGGTCTATTCCCATAGTCTATTTGATTCAGACAGGAATGGGAATTGAAATCAGCAGAAATGGGATTTTATTCCCAAGGGAGGGAGAGAGAATAGTCATTCCCTCAAATGGGGAAAGGCCATTCCATTAGGAATGGAATGGGATTCCAATTCCACCCAACCAAACAGTTGGAATCGAAATCCGATTCCAAACCCTTATTTCCGTGAACCAAATGGGGTCTTAATTCTACAAAAAAAAAGGGATGAGATACTGAATATAAAAGGGCTTGTTCACTCCCATGGTTCCTTTGATCTTACCAAGAACAATTAAAGCATCTGAAAAGAGAATAGCTCGTGAAATTCCAATTGAAAGTAACTTCCTCAAACCCTTGATGATTGCCTAGAGTGCAGCTTCTCAGTTTTCTTATCTGGTTGTAAAATACAAATGGGTTCTGATGTAGCACGATCTGACTACTCCCTGCTGGAAGGTGATTTGGTTTCCAATCAGACAACGAGCCAGGTAAATCTATAAGACAAGATCAAAGAACCTGGGGTGGTTAACCCAACGAGGTTGTTCCGATGCTTAAATTAGTAATCTGATGTTAACTGAAGAGCTTTGAAAGTTTAGAGAGCTAGAGAGCTAGAAAGCAGAAAAATCACGTGTACCTTGTGTCACTAGGGTCGGAGCCTTTATATAGTTGAATCCTCGCGGTTTTGCGGATCGGTTCTGGGATCTTCATCACGATGGAATCCGTTTCCGCTTTAATTGGGAGATAACGTTATCAACTAATAAAACTTATAAGTTCCACCCGAACCGAGTGGAGAGAAGATAAGGCTTGCCGTTACGCGGTGTGATCCCGTGAGGTTCGGGGCCTGTTGGAGGGATTTCCGGGATCGCCACGTAGTGGTCCGGGTCGATATCCCTGAGCTGATACTTTTTAGTTCCGAACTGGATTGAATGCCAAGGTGACTTTATCCTGATGTGACCTTGTCCCGAAGTAACCTTGTGCCAAAGTGACCTTGCCCCGAGGTGACCTTGTGCCAAGGTGGTTGAATATCCGAGCTCAACTGTTGCGAACTAGGCATATCAGGCTAAACTGTCATCTCTTAGTCATGTCGTGTCCACATGTCCCCTTTTTACTAGGTCGGGCCAAATCACCCTTAATTAGATTCAAATGTTTGTTGTTTCTCTAATCGTGAAGTGAAGATAGCTTCTCTATTGGACTAGATTTTTCTGTAATCCCATTGTTGACAATGATTTCACGTGCCAATTCCTCAAAACTCTAAACGGTGGTTATTGCTTAAGGGATAAAAAATACTCTAAATGGTGATCCTTGTTGACTACATTACCTGTACTCTTTTACTTTCTTTGTTTACCCGTTTTACAAATCTTTAATTCACCATACAGTTGAAAACAATGATAATGGCAGAATTGATGCCAATACAAAGGGGTATAATATCATAAATGGGGTATCATAAGTTTTAAATTATTATAAATGTACAATAAAATAAAATTTGTTGGGTGGGTTTCGGTAAAAATTCCCCCCTTTTTAGCAATGTTTGATGAAATATGAATCTCATATAAATACAACATATAATGTCAAGCACTTGAACAAATAATGCATGCCAGGCTAATGTTTGTAATGGATCCGATTAGGGATTTAATCTAGTTGGATTTGGATCGGTCCAATCACATTTGAATCCAATTTTATTATTGAAACTCTAAATTCACATCGTCATCATCTAAAGCCCCAACCCAACTTATATGGTTTTGGCCGTATGAATCCTATTTCGTCATTTCATTCAGGTTGGTAGCATATCCATTGTTAAATTATGAGCATTTAAATTGTTTCTTATTAGTTGAATATATGACTTTTTTGGTTTGCCTCTAACTCTTCTTCTTATGGGTGTATTGTAGATCGTCTTCTATGCATATGACTAGATTTGTTTTTTCTCATTTTATCACTTATTAGAGCTATTTATAAGTTATTTCAAATTAATTACTTTAGTTATAACCACATCCCTTTTATTTTTTACATTCATCCATCTCACTATATGCATTTCTGTTACACTTATTTTCTTGAACATGTTTTTTGAATGTCTAAAATTGTGTTTGGATTATATTTGGATTTAATTTGAATCTATTTTATTGTCATTAAAATTAAAAAATAATAAGTTTAATTCATATGGTAATAAATTTATATAAATATAAGATATTGAATTCATTCTTTATTTAACAATCCTAGATCTTATTTATACTCTCTTACGATGTCAATGGTCAGGTTCAACACAAATTTGCCTCAACCCATTACAACCTTAACCAAAACATGACCTGACCCAGCCAAATAAAGAGAGGATATCGAACCCAACCCTCTTCATCCCAGCACCTAGAGTAAACAAAGCTTATATTTACAAAATTTTCAATGCACAACGGCAATGGGTTGTGTTCAGCATGGAGCCACCTAAAGGCTAAAATCCAAACCCGACCCAAAGCCCGTTGAAGGTTAACCTAGGGGTTGGGTGAATGCTGGTTTACCACTTAACCCCTAGGTTGGCCCCACATTCACCCCAGGTTAGATCGGGTTGAGGTCAACCCTAATCCAACTTTAGTTGTTGAACACTCCGAAACATGACCCTAACCCAACCTGAGTTGTTGACCCCCCCAAATATAACCCTACCTAACCTGAAGTTAGGATCGGTCTGGGTTTGAGTTGCACTTGGCTACGTTCATGTTGGCCCAACTTCTCTACTTCTATCTGTCAAATGTTCTTTTTTCCAAAAATGAAAGGGTAGTGGTGAATTTAATTTTGACATTATATATAAAATGACAGAATTGCCATGCTTTAATTAGATAAATTTTACCTAACATACTTATAAATAATCACACATATGATGGATACATACGTATTACATACAAGGTTTTCAAAACTGGATCAGATAGGGAACAGTTCTGGGGACCAGTTCTCAGGTCAAATGGTGTGATCATCTGGTTTGGATGGACAACCCATTTTGACTTAAAATATAAAAAAATAAAAAATGGCCAAAACCATTTTCTGGGTCAATAGTTTGACTGCCCAGGTCAGCAGATCAAATCAATGGTTTTTGGCAAAAAAGTGGTTTTATGGTAAAACGAAACTGGTTACTTGATCAATTCCTGATTGTTTTGGTCCGACCATCCATTCTGGTCTAATTTTGAAAACCATGCATACATATATACATATACAAATATACAAAAAAAATAAATACATACATATATACAAAAATACATGTATGCAATGATAGATTTATCATGCACAACTGCATTTTTACAAACAAGCATACATGCTTATGTAATATATATATATATATATATATATATATATATATATATATATATATATATATATATATATATATATATATATATATAATTAATAGTATCTATCAATGTTTATAGAACCAAATCGAATTGGCAGATTTGGCTGAAAAAAATATGAATCAATCCATTTTCTAGTTTGATCATGTCCTAAAAATCAAGAGGTGATAAAGAATGGCTGGTTTTTATTCATTTTTAAACTTATATCCTAAGTTTTGGAGGCCATGACTTTGCACTTGATTATCCAATTGGAGTGATCTCTTCTATTTGAGTACTTTTTCTTGATCTATGTATCCCAAGGACTGAAGGTGCCTTGCCTCACTATTTTTGCCAAAAAAGTTTTTTTTTTTTTTTTTTTGCTCCAAATCATAAGTTTTAGTATAAAGTTTAAAACTAAAATAAAAGATATTATTAATTTTATATGCAAAAATAATTAATTATTTTTAATATAAGTATATAATTAATATTAGTATGCATATTACACACATATATACATATATGTGTTGATTAATTCAACCCATTTGATTGAACTAGTGATCCATGACTCAGGGAAAAATGGTTCTATCTATCTATTAGAAATTAAATTTTTAATTTATTTTATAATCAAAATTGCAACAAAAAATATATCTAAAGTTTTATGCTATATTTGTTAATATATTATAACATGTACGTATACACATATGTAAGATTTTAAACCAAATGTATAAAATATCCACTATGTATATTGTATACATAAACAATTTCTGGCTGGCTGGACCTAGGCCTTGATAGATGCCCGGGCTAGTTACCTGGGCAGGGCAAGAAGGTCATACATGATCATCCCTACTTAAAAGTGTTATATCTATCTATCTATTTATCGACATATAGGGTGTCAATGGGATTGGGTTTGGTCCAATTTGATCCGGGTCAATATGAGTCCATTTCAGATGGACCAGGTCCAATCCAATATGATAAATAATTTGGGCTGATACAATTTGATGTCTGGACCATCAAATCTCTTCAAATTGGTTTTGTTTTAGATTGGTTCCAACCCAGATCTGGTCCATTGACATCTGCATTCTTATCTTTTATCAATGGATTGGATATTGATTCAATTTGGCCCAATCTAATATAAAACCATTATGGATAGACAAGGTCCAATCCAATCCAATAAATATTCTGGACTTAAGTCTGGAATGGTCCAATTCAATATGTCTTATTGGTCTGTTCAATCCATCTAAATTGATTTTGATTTGGACAAGGTCCAACCCTAAACTAATCCATTAACACCCCTATGTGTGTCCATGTAAGTGTGTATGTCTAAAAGTGAACATTGGGCAATTTAATTTGATATGGGCACACTAAAGGTGATTCAATTTGGCATGCCTATATCAACGGGTGATTTAATTTTGTATAGCCACACCACATTTTGCATCCTGTTGTATGCATGTGGTATTGATGGAAACATGAAAAAGATTTTATTATTTGGGGTAGGGTGCAAATGGATGATAGATCATAGGTATTACCCAAAATTGATTTGTTGATATTCAAAATTGAATAGGATCTTATCTATTAATGGGCTTTTCCTTTAGACAAGTGCGTCATACTTTTTTAAAAGAGTATCAAAAGAGTGGTTATTCCTACTCAAATAGAAGCATTCTTCTTTAGACATTTATCTATCATTCTCAAATTTAAAATAATAAAAAAAACGAGCTTCAAATGGTAGTTACTTCTACTTTAAATAAGATTAATAGTAATTAATTCTATTAAATAAAAAAAAAACAATTCAAATTATGTAGGATCGATAAAATAGGTTATTATTAGGGTGGCAATTTTTACTCTACCCGATGGGCACCCACCCCCACCCCTACCTGCCCTGATTGGGTGGGTTTTTTGACTTGAAAGATGGATTTTGGGTGGGGATGACTTTTGGGAATTTACAAGCTGTACAGGTATGGGTAGGGTTACCATATCAGGCTAAAGCTGACACTCTCCAACTTGCATATTGTTTGGGTGGGAATGAGTTTTGAATTTTATGTGTATAATAATTGATATTTTATGTATTTTTTCAATGTTTTAAAAATCGATCTAGAATCGAAACCGTTATGACCACTAGCTTTTGGGTTGACTGTTTAAATAGGCGGCCCATTTTAACAAAAAAATAAAAAAAAAAAAAATTGACGTAGCGTGATCTGGTCACTCCTAGCTGGAGAGGGCCTCGCTCCTATCTGGCAACGGACAACACCTGAGAAGGAGAAGAAAACGAAGGATTCCTGGGGAGCTCGCCCGGCGGGAACACTCCGATGCTTAAGTTAGAATTCGGCAGAAAAACTAAGAGAGTTGCGAAGTAATAAATGCTAAGAGTGAAGATGCGCGATTTTTAAATTACCTTTGCCCCTTGGAAATCGGGGCCTTTATATACTGATGCTCTGTCAAATCGGGTGTAATCGCCTTTGATTCTCTGCTACAGCCGTTATTCGCCATACTGATTTGACTAGTGCAGGTAATCGTCGCAGAGTACGGTCCTGTTAGTTGAGAGACGTTATGCCGAGCTGGCGTGCACGACACCACCTGACATGAGACGTGGGCGCAGTCCTCTGGACTGGTAGGTGCTGCGCCGCCAGACAAGTCGTTTTGCAACGAGCTGTAGCGAGCTGTTCATGCTGGATTTTCAACGAGCTCATTACGCCGAGTTGTGGCCAAGCTATCATGTTGAGCTGTCATTTACGTCGAATCATGTCCACGTGCCCCCTGGTTAGGAGGTCGGGTCAAATCACTCCACATCAAAAATAATTAAAATATAAAACAGCTAAAAATTATTGAACAGGTTGAACGAGTCAACGGTTCAATCACTTGGGTCAATGAATCATTGACCAATTCAATCATTTTTGCTTAAGGATCACGTTTGGAGTAAAAGAGAACCGTCTGGGCGGTTCTTGTGTTGGGTCGGCCAGGTCAATGACAATTTGAAAACATTGTATATTTTACATGTCTTAATCAAATAATTAAAAATTTTGTTATTTATTTATATTATTTTACTTATTTACTATTTAAATATAAATACTCAATAATAAAAAATCAGATACTGATTTTAAACCTAACCTGCTTTACCCTTTAATGCAGTAAAAGAAGAGTAAGATGGGATTTTTTTTTGCATTTTTACGTATAAGAAAGGTTTGGATTCATAAAATCCAAGCTGTTATAACTTACAAGTTTTGAGATGGGGTATAAGGCTCTACAATTTACAAATCCTCCAAAAACCTGCTCCGTTGCCTTCCTCCCTAATTATTATTTTTAAATATAATTTGATTTAAATCTCTTAAATTAAATAAAATTTATTTTAAAAATATCAAATAAAAATTCGAAAAACAACGGATAGGCCTAATTTAGTTAACTAAATTTATAATATAGATAATAAGTGTCAAAATAATTGATCAGTATACCTGTCCGTACTTAATACGGATGGTCATGCTCTGGCTTTCTTTGAATTGGGTCGTCTTCCGACTGCCACGTAGAATAAATTTAGACCACTCCTGACAGGTGTCCAGTTGAGACAACTTATTATTTCTTGATTTTCTTCGTTCCATTAGAATCCATTAACACATGTATTTTGGCCTACGCTTATCCGATGGTCCATGGCTACCCTCCCTGCTCCACCACCCGTACCGTGGGACCCAGCGAGACCATGGGAAGAAAGAATCGGGCCACTATGTGATAAGTGCCCACATGGAATTTTACTGGACAAATGGAACAAAATCATGGGGGGCTCGTGTCATCATGGGTATTATATTATGCAGATCCCAATCTAACGAGCAGAGAACCGAGGAGTTTTATCATTTATGAGATTACTTTGTATCATAATCCAGATTAATAAGAGAGGAAAGTGTGAAGCAAAAAAAAAAAGAGAGAATAGTGCGTTGATTGCAACGTTTAAACAGAAGATCGGGAAGAAATCCAAAGAGAAAGCCGGTTCACTGAATACTTTATTTCTCATTTCTCGTTTATCCCTTCGTCTTCAAGTTGAAAGAGTAAGTGAACTTGGACATTGAAGACAAACACGTCTCCTCTCTCTCTCTGGCTTCTGTTCCTTGTAATCATATAGATAGCTAAAAGTCTTTGTTTATTTGATTTCGTGAGCACCCAGAATCTCTCTACCAATCCAAATCTCTCCCATGGCTTATGCAATACGCATATCTCAATCTCAGCCCTTTTTGAATGAAACCCATTTGAGAGCCGGGAGAGTTCAGACCAGTTTCGCGTCTGTTTCTCTCAAGAACACCTTTTTTCAATCCAAGGTTCTAAGTCGGAGGAGTTGTGGTCGTGGGCGAGCAAAGATGCCCTTTAAGAGTGTTGTTGTTTCCGCAACCACGGCTGAGAAGCCGAAAAAACGATACCCGGGAGAGACGAAGGGATTTGTGGAGGAAATGCGGTTTGTCGCCATGAAATTGCATACCAAGGATCAAGCAAAAGAAGGAGAGAAGGAGCCGGAGGGTAAGCCCATAGCCAAATGGGAACCTTCCATCGAAGGGTATCTCAGGTTTCTTGTGGATAGCAAATTCGTTTATGATACGCTGGAGTCCATCGTACAGAAGGCTGCATATCCTTCATGTAAGCTGTATAACTGTTTTCCTGGAATTTGCTGAGTGACCCATCTCTTATTTTCGATTAATCTGTATTGAGTGTGTATGCTTTTAGATTGGCTCTGACATCTGACTGCATAACTGGGTTTTGTCGGAGTGTTAAGAGAGATCGTTTTGGGCTAATTGCGATTCCTGTTGGCGCCTTTTACAGAATTCTTTTGATGTACTTCACTTGTTTATAAAATATATTTGGAGTTCTGGGTTTTGCTCAAGTCATGGTTAATGGATTGAGGTCTGGTGTTGGTGTCCATTAGCAATTTTAGTATTTCATAGGTCAACATATGACAGACGTTTCGACCAGCTGTTGGATTGCTTATTGGAATATTCTTCCTTTCGTTTCCTTTTTTGCAACTATCCCTGTTTTGCTCTTCTTCTTTCCATTTCTCTTCAGTTTTCAAATATTAGATACTTTTTTTCTCTATTTTTTCCTCCTCTCTTCTTATTACGCATTGATAGGTGCTTGGTACTTTTGGATTTTGAGTTTAGATTTTTTTTTTCATTTATTGCATAGAGAGAAAGGAAGATAATTGAATCTGCATATATGGAAAAACATTATTTTGTCGTGGCTATATTAATAATGAATTTGATGGCGAGCAGCTTGTTGTAGCATATCAGTGCTGAATCTCTTTTCCTGGTAGTTTGTAGCTCGTTGTGGCAGTTGTTTCAATAACTTATATTAATTTTGCTGTGTTTTCAGTGTAGATGTGTTACAAAATGGTCTAAACTTTCTTGTGGCCTATACAACAAATTTTTATTACAGAATAGGTGTTTACTTGTTCAGGACGTTTTTGAGGGCTTGTGGAGTAAGATCTTGGCGGGGAAGGTAGATATGTCTAGGCCATGGTGGCTACGGTCTTTATTCTTGATTGTGATGTTATAACAAGGTCAGAAGGGTCATTTGTTGATGCTTGGGCCTCAAAGCTCGTGTACGGTGTACTGCCTGCATACTTCTTTCTCTTCTCTGTATGACGTTTTTTTTAAGGTATTGAATTGCAAAATGAAAATAGATACATCAGCCCACGTACAAAAAAGCTGTATGAAACTCCCTGAAACAGTTTTATGATCGGTACGACATATTTGGAGCTTGTCTTTGTTCTCAAAAATGTAAGAATTCCTTTTACCCCAGGTGGCCCAAATTATTGCAGCGGGGCAAATTCCCCAAAAAAGCTTGCCTCAGTTGCTGAGAGAACAAACATACCAGCTTCTGAATAATAAGACTCAACCGATTCTGGCATGCATCCACTTACCCCAGAGCTTTGAAAAATAACTGTCCAGTGCTTATAGCTGATGTTGCAATGCAAAAGAGGCAGTCTACAGATTCCAAACCTTAAAGCTTATAGCTGAAGCTGAAATGATATTTTATTATTAGAACAATAGATTTTTATGGAAACCCTCATATTGAAGACTGGTTGAAGTTATTCTGTAGATGCATTCTCCGAATCCTGATGAATTGGTATACCTGATCCAACACATACCTCATACAACATACCCCTACTCATGCCCTGTTACTACAGTTTCTTTCAACTCTGGAATTTATACATTGATATGTGTAGACTACATGGATTTGATATTTCGATGAAGGATCGGAAATGCATGAGTGCACTTAGATCACATGGACAAAGGAAATGTTAAGTGAACAGAGAAAGCTCCATGGCAATTGTAAAACAATGGAGGAAATATATAGGCTTTGCATCAATGTTCATGGCTAATTTCCATATTTTGAAACCTTGAGAGAGAGAGAGAGAGAGAGAGAGTAAATGTTCAATGGGTAATTTGAGTGCACCTAGAAACCATTTCAACACAGCTTTTTAAATTCATTGCTTGATTCAGAAATTTAGAGAGAACTGAAAGGATCTTCACATGATTTTGATTGACTTAGAGGAGGCAAATGATAGAGTCCTGAAGGAGATAATTGTGAGGCTTGTCAATAAGGTCAGAGGTTTCTGTATTATTTGGTAAAAGAAGCTCATTCAAATACGTGGTATCTTTGGTAGTTTGTTTTCTTGATACTGACAACTATGGCGGCATAAATACACGTGCATGTATGATGTAGCTAGAAGCTGTCATGTAGATTCCAAGGTTTAAGTCATCAAGGGATTAGCAATTATCCTGTTTGTACAGCTTCTGAACATTTAGTCAAATATTAGCATAAGCAATCAGTAGTTTATCCAAAGGGTTGTAATTGGACATTTCCTTGACTCGTTTTGGTCTCACAAGTTTGATAGTAGTTAATTTGCCTAGAACTCCAGTTGTTCAAAACACTTTTGGAATGAAAGTGCCAAATTAAGTTATCTTTACCTAGGTTTCATGAATGATTTTTCTGATTGTGAAGGTGCAGCTGGCTCATCTGGTAAGGTCATAAGAGGTATTTCCTACTAACCTGGGATTGAATCCCACATTCACCCTCCCCACCTCAATTTTTTCCTAACACTTTAGAGATCTGCAGAATAGATAGCTATAGTTGGGTTGCATCAATAAAATAACTCTCTTTGTCTAGTTTAGAAGGATGACCTAGTATTAGCTTTGGTTCAGGTGAACTACGTCTCTAAAAAAAAATTAATATTGGTAGCACGCCATTAACTACAAAATTCCATTTACAAGTTGCAACTTGCTTTACCTGGTAAGGCTGGGGGTGAATGATGTCGTCTGATCTATGTAGGGAATTTATCTCTTCAAGAAGATACTCCAATTCTTGAAACTTGTTAAATTTAAGTACCATATATTTCTTGTGTCTCTAAGCCTTTTGATTCAACAATTTGTCACATAACTAAGCCTTCTTGATGCTTTGTTTCAGATGCCGAGTTCAGAAATACTGGTTTGGAAAGGTCTGAGAAATTAACCAAGGATTTGGAGTGGTTCAAGGGGCAAGGCCATATCATTCCAGAACCATCATCTCCTGGGGTATCTTATGCTCATTATCTTGAAGACTTATCAGAGAAGGATCCTCAAGCCTTCCTCTGTCACTTTTACAATATCTACTTTGCCCATTCTGCTGGGGGAAGGATGATTGGCAGAAAGGTAAGTCAAGAGAAAAGTATCAAGCATGCAGACATGTAGGCATGCCTCCCCATGAACACATGGAAGTTGAAGTGGCTTTCCGAAATGGGTTGCTTGTTTCTCCCCGCTCCCACTTTCTATTTTTGGAATGTTTCAGCCCAATGACCCTTTGCCACTTCATAAAGGGAGTCCTTTTTCTTCACCAATGCCATTAATAAAGTTATAGAAATTAATAGCTATTATACGTTAGCAAAATGTAAATGGAATGTCTGATGAGGCTGAATGTTTTGGATCTGTCATGTCACCACCCATCAATATGGCAGAAAAACTATCCAATTGCTGCATCTACAAGGAAAATAATTTTTTCCCATAATTGTCTTCCCCCTCCCTCCCACTTCCTTCCCCATTTAAAATTCTCTTGGGCCATAGTCAATAGTTCTTTTTTCATCTTTCTGTAAGTAAATTTACCATTTCAGAAAATAACTTTTAGCATCAATACTGGCCTTTTAACTAGATGAAAGATTATGTTCTTGTGCTAACTTTCTTTTTCATCCATTTTTTCTAGGTGACCGAGAAGATACTTAATAACAAAGAGTTGGAGTTCTATAAGTGGGATGGTGAATTATCCGTGCTTTTGCAGAATGTGAGAGACAAACTCAACAAAGTTGCTGAGGCAAGTTTCTAGTTATAATGCTTCAGAATTTTTTTAATAGCAAACTGGACAAGTCATAGATAATTCTAATGCAATACATTTATGAATGTTTATGGTTTCACCAGAGCTGGTCTAGAGAAGAGAAGAACCATTGTTTGGAAGAAACGGAAAAATCGTTCAAGTACTCAGGGGAGATCCTTCGCTTGATATTGTCGTGATCTGCAAAGCTTTGCTGCATTTCTGCTATCCCCATATGATTATGTGTATGGAATATGATGGCGCAAGCTTTAACACTCTGTCTATATGCTTTTAACTTCCTCCTTTCAATTTTAGTTTGTGTAAGCAGGAAATCTACCCTTCTGTGCATTATATGTAGAACAATGAAATTGTAGATTTGATTCTCATGGCCACGAGGCACTGATAATAAGATGATAAATCATCTGTGTTTTGTGGGCATTCATTTTTTATGGGATACATTATTATAGGCATAGATGTAGTAGTGATTTCAATCATTTATCCAACCTGGGAGCGTGTCTTGTCCTCTGGGGTTCTGTTGGCATAATTCATCAAGAGGAGCAATTGACCAAATTTTGCACACTTCTGGATGCAGTTTAAGCCTGTCTGACTGAAGCCAAATGTTCCCAAGCACAGGAAGTGAATTGTGATCTTGTAGCCCAACTCAGACCAAACCACAGTAAGTGAATCCTGTTTTGACATTCCTTTCTATTCAGTTCCATGCCCATGGTTAGGTTATAGGCCTTCAAATCATTTCTTGCTATGTCAACCTATGTCTTTTTTGATCCATCTCCGACTCTTTGACATCTATGCATAACCAAATGTGTCCTTGTAAGAGGATGGTTCTATCAATTAGTTTGAATTTTTAATCATTTGTGGGTGTCAATTGGACCGGATTTGGTCCAATCTGATCTGGTCCAATTTGAGTCCATTAGATCCAATCCAATCTAATGAATATTTTGAACAAACTGATTTTAATTTAGATTGGTTCTAACCCAAACCTGGTCTGTTGACACTTTCTTCTCTCAATGGACTGGATATTAATCCAACTCAATCCAATATAAATCCATAACAGATGGTCCAATTTTAAGTACTTTGGACCAAGTCTGGACTGGTTCAATTCAATATGTCTTATTGGTTTGTCCAATCCGTCTAAACGTCTAAATTGATTTTGATTTGGAGGGGTCGAATCCAAAACCAGTCGACACCCCTACGGGCAGCCATGACCCATGAATTTGGTATTGTATGTACCAATTGGCACAAGGTGCGTTCGGGAGTCACTTGATTTAAATTCTTTCATTTTGCTTCGACTGTTCAAACTGTTCTCTGTTCATTGGATCGCCAGTTCATCACTATAATAGAAATTGCAATTGACTCAAAGCTAAACTCTAAGCCAAGAATCTTGCGCTTGGAGTCCTGGGTCCTGTTTACTCTGTAGTCTTTGAATTTGTGATTTAGTTTTCGCTTTATGTGCTTCCTGGTTGTGCATTGATGTTGGCATTTTTCCTATGTTTGCACACCCTTTTTTCTGTTTTTTTAAGGTAAATTTCACTTTAATAGCCTGAACTTTGGGGTAGTGTCAAATCAGTATCCGAACTTTTAAACGTGTCACTGCAGTATTTAAACTTTCGAAAAGTGTCAAAGTGGTTCTTGCTGTTAATCAACTGTCAATTACCAAAATTGTCTTTCAAAAGAAGACATTATTTATTGTCTTCTAATTTGAGACTAAATCAGTTCAGGTGTTTGAGATTTTGGACTGGGTATAACTCATGAGATTAATCTTGAGAGGAAACCCTGAAAACATAACTGTTTAAGAGATTATGGACTATGCTTTATTATAAATTCAAAACTAAGTTTCAAGTTTAAGGGGGCGGAAATTTTAACTGTTCATCTTTTTCCTCTCGACACTGAACAGAGAAGCGGCAATACTCCCCTTCCTCCGATCACTCTTCACCATCTCTCCTAACCATCTTTCTTCCTCATTTTGTCTTTCCTTGTCCCGTTTTCCCTCTCCACTCCCCTGTTCTTTTCGTCCCTTTTGCAGGGGCAGATTTAGACGAAACCAACAGGTTAGAACCACCTCCTCCCTATTTCATCTTCAACGACTGCCACCCCCTCTACTTAATTCAACATTCCGGTCTCCCAACCCCTCACTGGTCTCCCTCGTTCTTCATCTTCACCATTTGAGCAAGATCAAACATAACAGTCTCTAGTCATGAACTTCCCTTTTTCGGTTCCAAACAAAACCCAACAAACCTCTGATTGAAAGAGTTGACCGACATCGTTGTTCAGGAAGCCTGTTCGACATGAAGCAAAACTATATCTCCCCTTCCGCAACAGCTCATTTCAGGCCACAAACCAATTCAGGTAACATCCATATTCTCACCTATGACTTCCTATGGCTGTTAGAGGCGACAATGAAGATCTATTGAGCCGATCTCTATAATACCCATGATTAACAACTAATGGGGTTGCCTGATTTCTTTGTTTCACGTTTTGTTATCGTTTTTTTGTTAATCTCATGAGTTGTACTCAGTTCAGAATCTCAAACATCTCAACCGTTCAGTCTAAAGGTAGAATAAAATGAACCATGTCTTCTTTTGAAGGGTAGTTTTAACATTTTCAATAGACAACTGATGGTTATTAACCCACCAAGGGATCGATCCAGATGCAGAGTTTAACCACTCTGGATCTGTTACTTATGAAATGTTCTCACATCTCAGGTGAGTTGGGCTGGGTTTATGGTCAACCTGGGCCCATCCCTAAATTTTGGCTTGAAGGCCCAAGCTTGAACCAAGCCCGAGGTTAAGCTTGATCTTCCCAACCTGAGCCTAGCTCGCCCTGTAATTTGATGCACTCAGGTTGGGCTTGGGTTAGTCAATGAACCAACTCTAAAATTATATATATGTGGTATAAATGCATATAGTTGGGCTGGGTTTGGGTTACCTAAAGGTTAGGCCCAGTCTTGGCCTGAAAAATAAAAATATCTGATTTCTTGGGCCCGAACTCAATCCGAGGATTGAAAATCAAAGCACAGCTTGTATAAAATTTTGGGTTGGGCTCGCCCAAGTTGCACCCGTACTATCCAAGGAACACCACCACCGTGTATTAGGAACATCTCCCCATGAATGAAAAGAGATATATTCTTATATCCTATGGATATGGATGTGGGGATAACTAGTGGGTAGCAGATCCGAGCCCTAATTTAAGAGATGAAGCGATTGAAGTTAGGAGGTTGTGGGCTCCTGCTTGAAGTTGGGTAGATTACTGTATACTTAGAATATTTCATTATTTCATCATTTTAGTATTTTATCCACCGTAACACAAAGCACTAAGTCATTTAGTTAAGCAAATTTGGTTATTAGAAATGGCATATAGTAATGCTAATTGTTATATAATCCAGTTGCACATTGGGAATATCTCTCATACATGCATGGAAAAATGTTCCCAATGTGCAACTGGACTCCTATGCTTTTAGAGTGTGTATAGAATTTTTGTTTGCAGAAAATCCCATCACATTTTGATAGACCCAAGCCAGTGCAAATAAGGTTCTAGTCTGCATTTCGATTTTTTGGTCCTTCTCCCCTGTACTTATAATAAGATCAGTTCCCTAACCAAATCGATATTCAACAATAAGGTTGGGATTGGTTTAAGTGGTGCAATCTAATTAAGACCTAAACCTAGTGTAAAATATACTTACACGACATGGATAACCTTCAAGACTACATGTTTCTCATACTTCATGTGAGATTTACAAACAAATAAAAAAGTATTATCCAAATATCCCATGTAATAGGGTCGATTCTGGCTCTATTATCTACAAGGAACAAACACTGGAGGATTTGGGTCGGGACTGGTTCTACCCTGACATGGACCAGACTGGATCCAATGGCAGCAGCCTAGTTTCAACTTCATCAATTCTCTGGGGCAATGTTAATCACAATGATAGCCTTATCCTTAGTTACTTAGTCATAAAAGTAGAAAAGCTAAAGCTACCCAATACTCTCATCTGCTCCAAACTCCTTTGATCTGATCAAACCATCAATATATCTTCTTTTTTGTATTATCTTCATTTGGGTTTTAAACTTTAATGCATACGCTTGCCAAATTGCAATATACAGCCAAAGCTGTTAGATAAGTGGAGTTAATAAATGTGAGGGAGGGTGACATCAACTTCCATATTGTACTGTCTCCTGAGAAAGTCCGAGAACCCAAGATGAGTTTCAGTGTGAAACAGTTGGAAGTCTTAAATAAAAACTCAGATAGCCATGGCACATGATGAAATAGTATCAATAGCCCATAATTTCAGTACTCAGATGGGCCTACTCGGTCATGATACATCATTTTTTCCTTTTTTTTATAAGAAAAATAAAATAAAATTACAATTAATCACACGGTTTATATGGTTTTAGATAAGTCATTCATTCGCGACAGTGAATTGAGCCCATCAGTTGAATTAAAAGAAAAGAGGGTAGATCAGTATATGTTGATAAGTTTATGCAATGTAATGTGTAAACTTATTGTAAAAATTTTAGTAAATAGGTTGTAACCTATTATGGGAAATCTGGTTGCTCCTTTCTATAGTGCTTTTGTGGCTAAGGCTGTGTTTGGTTGTAGGTGTAATTTTATTTACATATATACAAATGGAGGGAGTGCAAAAAAAAATGCAAATTCTCATTTAATTTTGTTTTGGGTTTTATTTTATTCTGATTCAAATCTTATTTTATTTCATTTGTACTTATACTGCAATCAAACAAAATAAGCTAAAATTTGAGACAAAAATAAGTCAGAATTTACACTCAAATCATTTGTACTGCCACAGTTTTGCATCAGTGCAAATTTATTTGCATTGCAACCAAACACAGCCTATATACATCAAAAAATGGATAGTATTGTTATAGTCCACAAATTATGTAACTCTTTGAAAAAAAAGGAGTGATATCCTATAAAATAGATATGAGAAGAAAAAAAAAAAAGAATATGATGAGTTTAGAATTGCATTATATTAGGAGGGTTTTGCAAAAATGTGATTTCTCCCCAAAATGGAATAATTCAATAATAGAGTGGTGAGTCAGTCTATTACAAAGTCCTTATCAGTGGATGCTCAACCCAAAAGATTATTCTTTCAAGAGGTATAAGGCAAAGAGACCCCCCTACTTTCGTACATTCTTTGTTTTATGTGATGAATAATTGGCCCCCATAATAATGTTATAAAAGAATGAGGATCATGAAAAATAGCCTAGGCATCAAAGCCTCCAAAGATGGGTCATTAGTGCCAATTTTGCAATTTTCAAATAATTACTCAAAAGCAACCATTTTGACATGTAATTAGATGAAAATGGAGGCATCAAGAAATTACAACAAATCAACCATGGAATTTTCAAAAAATATGCATAGAAGACATCAGAGATTCCTTTCAAACATCATGAGAATTCCAATACAAGGGAAGGGTAATAAATACTTAGGGGCCCCAATTATTAGAGGAAGAGTGGCGAAGGTTATCTTCAAAATGAAAGATAACAACTCCAAAGTTGGAGAAATAGTTTATTCTAATTAGGAACAAAATTTCTGCTCCTAAAATCGATTCTTCCCCCAATTTATTTCACTAACTTTAGAATTCTAAAAGAATATCTAAAATAAATGGATAAATTGCAGAAAGATTTTTTTTGGGAAAAAATTTCTCTCCCTTACTAGATGGAATAAAAATTGTAGGGAGATGGGTTAAGGATTAGATTTTTCGCATTGTGGTCTGGACGTGAAGCCAACACACACTATGGAAGTATGGTTGATGTACAGTAGTGATTTTGCATTTTTCTGTATGCTGCCATCTTTGGAGATCGAATCTGCACCTCACACTTGGCGCCTCACACGCACACCTATCATTCATTGAGAACATCTCACGGTGGATGTGCATGTGAGGCGCTCATTTGTGAGGAGCCGATCCCGTCACCCATCTTTGACGGAATATAATATTATTGCTGACAAGACGGTGGGCAAGACAGTCCAGTAAAGGCAAGGAAGGTTTTACATTTTCAATTAAATCTCTAGCGTTGATAACCGTGTGAGCCACGCCCTGCTCCAGCCTCCAGTGCTCCGCTCGGGGCAGTGCACATGAATCAAGTGTCTCTGTGCCTGGCCCGTCGCTAGTGGGTCAATGTCCTCGTCCTCGCACCCATAAATGCTTCCATTTCCACCAAGCGACACATCAGAATACCAGACTGATCGGTTTCCTTTCTCCGGGAAGATGGTCAAATCATTCTCCTTTCTCCCTTTCTTCTTCTTCCTCTTCATTATCGCCTCCTCACAAGCTAAATCCATCGTTCAACATCCTCAGCCCTCCAGCTCGTTCAAGATCCAGGACAACCAGAGCACCCACCAGGTAACTAATACCAAACTCGAAAGACCCTTTTGAGTTGAGTTTTCATCTCTTAATTTCCTTCCCCCTTTCTTCCCAACCTCAATTGTTTTTCCCTGCAGAATGTAAGGAGCTGTTCTTACACAGTGACCATAAGAACCAGCTGCTCCTCAACATCATACACCCGAGATAGAATCAGTCTCGCGTTCGGGGACGCTTACGGTAACCAGGTCCGTACAGCCGATCAGCCTTCAATCCCTTCATTTTTACCTTTTCTTTTTGTTTTATCTCAAAAAAAAAAAAATAGGAACTAAGATCAACCCAGTAAAGAAAACTTGATTCCTAATCATGGGTATATGTTTCCCTAGTCTGTTCTTAATGGGTAAAAATCATTGACCAGGTGTACGCGCCGAGGCTGGACGATCCATCGACGGGGACGTTCGAAAGGTGTTCGACGGATACGTACAAGATAAGCGGGCCATGCACCTACCAGATCTGTTATGTGTACCTGCTGAGGACGGGATATGATGGGTGGAAGCCGGAGTCCGTGAAGATCAGCAGCCCCTACGTTAACACCATCACGTTTTACTATAACACCTTCCTTCCCAACGGTGTTTGGTTCGGATTCAACCTCTGCAACGACCTATCGACCACTGCGGCGATGTGAGACGGTCAGAGAGCATACGATTTTTATTTATGTAATTTCTGGGTTTCTACTTTCTATGAGTGACTATTTTACACTGTTCGAGCTATTGGGTACACTTATCTCCTCTGGTTTTCCACTTTTCGTCCCTTTTTTGCTTGGTGATGATGATGATGATGTAATTGATTGCCGAAATCCAAAATTGGGGTTTGCCTCTTTCTAATTTTCAATTTGTGGTCGGGTTGCTAACGTGATCTACGAGGAGACCTGCATTGAAAGAAAGGACGAGCTCCTTTGTCCAAAAGCAACTTTTAGCCTTTGGGTGGTAATGGTGGGGGGTGGTAACTGATAATGTGGAAACTGGAAACACGGGTATTTGATAAGAGTATTGACTATTTGACACATAAGCCTTCTGGCCTTCTGGGAAGGAAATATGAAACAAGAAGGAACGACAGGACGAGAAGAAATAGCTGGTGAATGCAGCACCCAAAGTAATATGTTGCGACTGCGACCATGGTCTCAGCACTCCCTTGCGGCCTAGTTGCGAGATCCCAATGACAAGGGTGGTGTTTGGAACCATGGTTTTTAAAACCGAACCGGTGATCGAATCGGTCAGAGGTCTGGTTACTGGTTTGAACGGTCTGACCGTTTGACCCAAATGACTGGCCTATTCTGATAAAAAAATTAAAAATTTTGAAAAATGGTTAAAACCATTTGAATGGTTAATCGGCCGGGCCGGTTCAGTGGTTTGTTGATCAAAATCAATAATTTTAGGAAAAAAATGGTTTTGAGAAAAAATGGGACCAGTTTCTGGTTTTTCCGGTTTGACCGTCTGATCCAGTTTGGTTTTAAAAACTATATTTGAAACCGTGAGCGTTTTTTCAATATTATAGACGCACAAAAGCTGGTCTTTTATATTCACTTTTATTGTTTGGAGAAATTTCATTTTAATGTTTCATTGTTAAAATGAAACTGATATAATGCCTAATGGCACCTAGTTATCAATAAATAATTTTATTATTATTTTTCTCAATTTTATAAATAATTCAAATAGAAATAAAAGTTCTACCAAATACAAAGTGAATAAACGGAAGATTTACCAAAAAACATTAGTGACAACTGACAACCTCCGAATAACATATTGTGAACTTGTGTCCAAATTTCAAGCATTTTCCTCTACTGTCGTGACTAGTGACCATATCAGCCTACCGGCTGCGTCTAGACAAATCATATATTACTGGAGGGCCATAAGCTGGGTGATTGTTTTTGAAGGTTATATGGTTTTGAGTGGTCGGTTTCCTTTTTCTTTACATTGTGATAATATTTGATTTTGATATAAAGTTTCAGTGGATAGAGCGTCTGTTTCCTAAGTAGAAAATCGTACCTTCGACCCCTACCTGGCGCGTTTTATTTTTTTCTTTCATTACAAATACCAAATGACGAGGGTTACGGGTTGTATTTGCAGTTTTTTCGTGTTGTTTTACCATCGCAAATACTAAACAGCCTATTAATTTGCTCAAATGAATCAAATCTGACATAAAATAATGTGAGGCGCCTGTAGCTCAGTGGATAGAGCGTCTGTTTCCTAAGCAGAAAGTCGTAGGTTCGACCCCTACCTGGCGCGTTTAATGTTTTTCCAATAAAAACACGTATATAAAATCCTTGCACAGCACAGTTGCAAATCCTGCCTATGATGATTGTGTTACATTTTAGTTGTTGCAAATCCTGGAACTATTTCAGAATCAGAAGTGGGAGGAACATTTTCTCACCCTTATTTTGGAAGTGAGAAGAGGACCAGGAGAGATATGGGCCATATGGCCGATGAACAATATGGCTACTTACTACTTAGCCTGTCAGAAGGGTCAATAAGTACATTGCATGTAATCTTGGGATGGCACCATAATCCTTAGCAAAGCAGTCAAAGGTTGGATGGCAACAGTTTACAGCAGCACAAATTAATTTGGTAGCTTTGGATTTTCTGAAAGGCTGAATGAGTCACCTGACTCAATGTACATGTAAACATGTTTCATCCAGAGCCCGAGGCAACTCAGCCTACTCCAGCAACAGATGAGAGATTGAGAGTTCATGCATCGATACTAAGAGAACAATTTGTCTGCAGAGAAGGGCTAGTGGTTGCATTACTACTTCCGTTTATCAGAAACCATAATGAACTAAAATTAGAACCTAGCAGAATTCCCTTTGTTGATTTGAGAACTATATGGAGAAGATTAGGAAAACCAATTGCATATCATGAAAAGAAGGCAATTCCCATAAATACAATACAGGGACCAACCTAAATGAATCATTGACTTTTATATCGGTTAAGTTCTTGCTGATTCATGACAACCAACACAGATTCAATTACCAAATCTGATTTGTACACATTCTTAATCATCAAAACTGCTCATAAAGCCACCCACAAAGCCAGCTCCATTGCAGTTCCCACATAAAATATCCCTTTTTCCTCTGCAAGAAAAATTATTCAAAGCATCACATGAGTGCTATGATTAGCAGGAAATCATATCAATTTCCCCATTATGGTGAAAATTTGCCAGGTTGGAAGCCAGTTAATGACCAATGTACTTATGACAGTAGGATTACACTGTGGTAAGAAAATGGCAAAAAGTTGTCTGCCATGCCTTTCTGTAAATGTTTGCGATGGGAGAGGTGAGCGGCCCACCATTTAATGAAGTCTTACAAGGAAATCTTTCAGTCTATGTATCAGCATGATAGATAGCTAAAGCCATCCAATCAAGCAGATACATTCAGACAGAAAAGTTTGGCAACAGTCAAGAAGGAAAATTTTACATATCAGACGGTTACAACCATCTATGAAATTTTTATTTTTGACCTTTAAGATCACCTTGTTAACAGCAGTAATACATTTCTTTGGTACATCTGGCATGTGTGCGTTGATCAATTATATGCAATAGGCACATAGACAACCTCCTTATTTATTAAGACAAGAAGGTTTTTTATCCAAAAACCCTCATTTACATTCTCCTTTAATTTCAATATAATAGTTGTTAAAATGATGAGTAACACTAATTACAATAGAGGTTGCAACAACTTCCAAATAGTTGATGGTAATACCTGCAGAGCCAACATAAACCCCCAGCTTTAAACTGGCCATTGAAGTGGTCAACAGAATTTACCCCAGTACCTTTGCATTGTGAACACAAAACTGCACCTATAGTTAAATGGAAAGGTATCAATCTCAGTTATCCAACATTATTTAAAAAATAAATAAAGAAAAGGAATAAAGTATGATCATCTTCAATGTGTGCTTTTTTCTTGCTCGAGTTATCTTTCAATGTATGTAAATGATGAAAGAAATATCTTTTCACTGAACAAATTAAGTTGCTTGTACTCCATGAAATCGATCAGGAACGTTTGCAGGAGCTAGTTTAATTGGCAGGATACACAAAGCACTTATTATGACAAACCCTAAGCCAGGAAGGATGAAAAAGATAATTCCATTTTAAAAAGAAATCCTGTGAAGAATGTAACTAGAAAACTAAGAAAATCTAATTAGAGAGTCAGAAGAAGATTGGTACAAATTACATGCACTCCCATCAGCTGGCACAAAGATTCAACATTGGAGATTGGCATACAAATGAATGAATTAAAGGCAGAAGAATAACAAGCTATATAGGATGAGAGCATAAGCTAAATGTGGCTTATCTCAGATTTATCCCTATTTTTTTTATTTGTTTTTATTTATTTTTGGGTGGATACAATACGTAGAGATTCCACACCTACATAGAAAATGTATTTGCTCAGGCAAGATGCTATGTGAATTAATGAGAAAAAACAAGGATTGGATATAACAATGTCCCATATCTACTAAACAATGTAGTTTACAATCATTTAGTAGTTATGGTAACCACATCCACTACCATTGCTTGGTGTAACGAGAAAATCTCAGGCTGACAAATGTGAGAACATGGCTTTGAGTCTGAGACTGAGAGCAGCCACTTTGTGCAAAAGAAATGCCAGAAGTTATGTCTGTATCCAATGCGCTATATGAGTTATTCCTGTTTCTATCCCACTGAATCAAACTTTTTGCTTACCATGGTGGTTAGATCCTACAATTACCAATGCCACAGATGGTACTCCAGAAGTAGAAACATTAAGATGTAATCTGATTCTTAATTGTAGTTCATGCAAGTTTCCTGTGAAAATGTATAACTAAAGCATATGCTTTAGAATTCATTTTCATGCCAAAATATAACAAGCATCCTCCAATTCTTCTAGGATTTGCATTTGGCATCACGTATTAACTCAATATCGATAAGCAGTTAACAGAAAAATAAATAGATACATAATCGAGAGGTCACCAAAAGAACTATCAAGAACATTATATAATTTCCATAGTGCAAAGAATACATGAGAATCAAATTTCGGGTAAAAACACAAACAACTACAACAAATTACTTAAACTGCTTACCATTTCCATCACAATCAGCACATAATAGGCTGTTTGATTTCGTGCTCTCATTACTGTCTGCAGCCTACCAAACAAATCATATAAATTCAGAAGAAAAAGAAAAATAAAATCTGGTGATAACTGAAAGAAAGAACAGAAAAGAAAATTAAAAAAAAAAAAGAAACAAAGTGCAACACTATCTACATAATAACAGAAACAAAACACTCACAACTCCGAAACAATAATACCGAAGAAAATAAACCATGTGAAAACCACGAACTCACTAGAAAGAACAGAAAATAGAAAAAGAGGAAAAACCACGAACCTTGGCTTCAATGGATTGAAACCTAGCAGTTTGAGAGTTTGGAAACACCTGGTCGACCCGAAGAACACTTCGGCCACTAGATGCACCTATTAAAAGCCCTAAAAGATTCACAGATTTAAACACCAGAAGAGGAATTAATACTGATATAACACTTGTAGGTTTTGGGGGTAGGATTGAAAGGATAAAGTGAGGGAATACCTGGTTTATTTGGAGGCTTGAAGGTATTTACAGGTGAGAAATAGATAGCGTTCGCCATTTCAGAGTTTCTAAGTACTTTTGGTTACTCTTCAAGTGAGTTACGAGCTTCCAAAATTTAGGTGGTGGTGGTGGTGGTATCAGATAAGGCTCTCTCCCGCGTTTAGAGTTTGGACAAACTGGTGCAAAAATATTAAAATACCCCTTATTAGTATGTTCCATTGACGAAGACACATGAAAATACACTACTGTAATTTCTGTTAGAGACTATGGGTATTTCAGTAAATCGATATTATTCCAGGGAAGGGGGAGGAAGGAGAGAGTTAAATCCGGGGTCTCTGTCATCGAATTCTCTCTTCCTCTCTCACTCGAGATTTGCTCAGGGCCAGGGGTGCCCACCACGCCTATTTTTTAAACCGAACCGGTATTACTGGTTTCTGAAAAACCGTTAATCGAGGCCGATCGATTAATCGGTGAATCGATTTAATTAACCGTTGGTTCGGCTACTCAATTTTATATAAAATATTGTATTTTAAATAAAAAATAATATTATATTATAAATATATACATTTATATAATGCATATTTATTAATTTATAATATATAAAAAATATAAAATATATAAAAATATATGTACTCATTGATTCGGTTAACTATTCGTTTTCTATATTAGTTAATCAAAACGGAATTGGTATCTTCAATTTTTTAAAAATATCAAATCAACGGATTCAGTTAATTGAATTTTTTATTCGATTTAGTTTAGTTTTTGGCTTGATTTGATTTTTCAATTTTTCTCGCACATGTACCCCTAATTTACTGTAGACCTAGGGCTATTGACTTTGCTGTAAACCTAATGAATGAACGCTACTATTCTTTGCATACGTGGTGGGTGTAGGGAAAATCTTTTTTTTTTTTGGTAGGAACCCGATAATCTCATTCAAGAAGAAAACAACAACTACAAACATTGACCGGCATAAGGAAAACCCAAAAAAAAACAACAAGCAAAAACAAAACAAGAGACAAAAAAAAAAAAAAAAAACTACAAAATATTACAGAAAACCAAGTCTAAATTTACTATAGTGGAGACACACAAAAGATTAGATTTGAAATCTCTTGAAAAACCATATTTGGCCGTTGTGTGAGCTACTTGGTTAGCTTCTCTCGGACAGAATTGAACTGTGAAATTTCTTCTAGAAGTAATTTCTTTAATATCCCTGCAACAAAAGAGGATTTCCTAGTCTTCACAGCCATTAGCATCATTTATCCAATCAACTAAATATTTGCAATCATATTAAAAAATGAGATCAGATTTGTTCATTTTATTTGCAAAAGTGATTGCCTTTAGAAGGGCTTGCGCTTCTGATTTCAATGGAGACAAAACTTTTGATTTCCCAAAACCCGCACCCCAGCAACACCCAAATGGTCTCTGATAATGAATCCAAAAGAAGACTGTCTAGAAGATTCTAAAAAACCACCATCAATATTGACTTTCATGCAGTCCTGATCTAGTGGAATCCAAAAAACATCCTTTTTGTTTAGACTAGTCTTGGAAGAGCTTTCTGATCTCTGCTACCAGAGATGATATCTCTCCACTATTGACTTGCAAATTTGAGAGATGACAACAAGGGGATTTGGATTTTCATTTTCAAAATAAAACAAATTTCTATCTTTCCAAATGCTCTATAAAACATGAGTAGTGTCTGCTAATTTTTCCATATGAGTCTTTCCCAGACTGAGGGCTTTGTTTGCTACCCTCTCTGAGATATATTCAAAATTTTGATTATTTTTCCTATTGACAAGAGGATGAGATTCCAAATAAATAGAGGGTTTTTCTATTTTTTAAACTTTAAGAAATTTTGAAACCATCTGTTTGAACTTAGGATGCATGTTTTTGCTATAGAAAACTTCAGATTTTTGATAATTCACATGTTGCCCAAAGGCTCTTTCAAAGAGGGAGATGGCTTCCAGCAGGGCACTAGCTTCCTTGGGATTTTCTTTAGAGAAAAAGTAACTATCATCTGCAAAAAACAAATAAGATATTATTGGAGCTAAGTTGCATATTTTAATTCCAGAGAGCTCCTTCTCGGTCACTTTTTCCTTTATTATAGATGAAAAGACTTCTGAGCACAGCAGGAAAAGGTAAGGTGACAAGGGGTCTCCCTACTTTAGACCCCATTGAGGGTAAATTTTCCTTGATGGGGATCCATTTTTTAAAATCTAATAGGAAACTATGGATACACACTTCATGATCCAATCAATAAATTTATTACCAAAACCCATCCTTTGCAAGGTTAACTTCAGAAAATCCCATTCAACTCTATCATAAGCCTTGTTCATATCCAACTTAGCTAGCATGAAACCTTGTTTTGCTTTTGTATAAGTCATGTAGTGCATTACTTCATGGGCAATTAAGATATTATCAGTTATAGCTCTCCCAGGGATAAAGGCACTCTGGTTTTCTGATATTAATTCATTTAGAATAGGTTTCATCTTATTTACCAAAATTTTTGCAATTATTTTGTAAACAGTATTGCACAGACTGATTGGTCTGAACTGAGAAGCTTCTTCTAAATTTTTGGCCTTCGGAATTAGTGCTATGAAATTTGAATTAGGATTTCTATTCATTTCTCTTGATTTAAAAAAAAAAAAAGAACTTGGACATCTTTTACTACGTCCTCCTTCACAGTCTCCCAGAAAGTTTGGAAAAATAAGTTCGGAAAACCATTAGGTCCTGGGGCTTTTCTAGGAGCCATTTGGAACAAGACTTCCTTAATCTCCTCTTCTGAGACATCCATTTCTAGACTTTCTCTATGAGTTTCTTTTAAAATTTCTTGGATGCCTTGTAGGGCCATTTCCATGTCTATAGGCCTATAAGAGGTGTAAATTTTCTAGAAAGTGATTTTCCATGATTTTTTGGATATTTTCTTGTCCCTCTATCCACTCTCCATTTTCATCTTTCAGTTTCAAGATTTTGTTTTTTACTCTCCTCATAATTGTTTGATTATGGAAGAAACTTGTATTTTTATCCCCAAACTTTAGCCAGTTAATTCTAGATTTTTGAGCCCACATGATTTCTTCTCTTTTTAACCACTCATCTAATTGTTGTTCCAATTGATTTACTTTTACTTGATCATAATTATATCCCTTTTTTTCCCTTTTCAAAGTGAACTCCCTTCTAAGATTCTTTATACACACTTGGATTTTTCCAAATTCTTTCTTGTTCCAATTTCTCAGGGTTTTACTTAATAATTCACATTTTTTTGGAACATTGGGGACTATTTGGTCATTGCGATTTTTTGTCCAAAAATTTTTTATCAGCTCTGCAAAACTTTTATGGGTGAGTCACATTTCTTCAAATCTGAATGGTTTTTTTATTTTAAAATTTACTGGGTTTGTGTCCAAACATAGTAGGAGATGATCTGAGCCATGGTTTGTGAGGACAAAGATTTTTGCATCAGGGTATCTTTCTTTCCATTGAATATTACATAGCCCTCTATCTAGCTTCTCTTTGACATTTGCTTTTTTATCCCTTTTATTATTCCAAGTATATTTTGGTCCCGAATTTTGAATTTCTTCCAAACCCCAATTATAAACAAAATTTCTATTCCTCTTTACTTCCCCACATTGATTGCTTTTCCCCCGCTTTATCATCCATGTTAAAAATCATATTAAAATCACCCATGCAACACTAAGGCCCTAAGTTTCTATCTGCTATGAAGTTTATTTTCTCAATAAATTGCACTATTTTATTTCTATCTGGTTCTCCATAAACAAAGGTCCAGTTCCACTCTTGGTTAGTTAGAAACCTCAACAATTTTGGTGTGAATTAAGTTTTTATCTGCTATTAAAACATGAATGCTTAAGCTTGCATCCCAAACCCCAGGCATCTACACCCCAACAATTCTAATCCTTTGTTTCTACAACCTAAGAGACTACACTCTATTTCACAAAAAAAAAGACAACCTAAGCTTAAATTTTCCTTTGGGCCTCTTTTGCTTATCGAACTGTCAAGGGGGATCCCACACCTTGACGGTTCAGGTTCTTATGTGTAATCAGTGTTTCACGTTGCTCGTGTGTGCCCATCCTTTCATCTTCCCATTCTTTCTCTCCTCGATTGGCACTGCTATTAATGTCTGTATTGACTATAGTATTTGCATTAATTTCGGAGGAAGCTTCCAGCTCATCCTCTGTTATTTTCTTGTAAGAAATAAACCTTCCTTCTCCCCTGTTTTCGACAAAAACCTTTTCACCTTCCAAGTTTGGTATTAATTGCAGAGTGAGACACGTCTTACCCATTTTGTGTAGGTCAATAACCATGTCTGTCTTACTTTTCCCGCCTAGGCAGCTAGAAAAGGAAAAGCTTGTGCAGCAAGTATTGATGTTGCTTCATTTCCAAGCCACCTTTTCTCTACTTGACCTGCTTCGTCGGAGATAAAACTACATTGAAACTCTGGTGAGTTTTCTCCATGAGGGATTTCCCCTCTTGATTGTCATATTCTTCACTGAAGAGCTTTCTTCTCACTGGGGTTCTGGTAAGATTTTTGCATTCTGCACTCTCAGCCATGGCCCGTACCCAGTCAAGGCTTTGGATTCGTTCAGGCATTGTTCCTTCATCTTTGTAGTTAAAGCTTCAATTTGTTTGCAGGTATCTGCAGCTTCTTTGCAAGCTCTTTCCAAGTGCCCCAACACTACACACTTGTAATAGAAGATTGGTAAGTTCTCATATTGGAATGAGAACCAACTTTCTTTCCCGTCCTCTAGGATTCCTTTCGCTCCCACTGCTAGTGGTTTTGTAATGTCTATTTTCACTCTTACTCTCAAACCCCTATTCCATTATTCTTTATTTTTTTTCCTTCTATCTTCTTCAGGTTTCATGTCCACCACCTCTCCAGCAGTCTAAGCCAATAGAACTCCAGATTCTTTGGTTTTGTAGGCCATTGGTACGTTTAGAATTATTACCCACATATCCAGAGTGTCTAGCTTTACATCTAAAGGCAAGGTATCATCAATATATTCTTTCAAAACGAGTGGGTACTCTTTTACTGCCCACTGTTCATCCCTCAACACATTCTTTCTATCTTTTTCTCTAAAAAAGAAAATCCACAAAAGGTTGCCACTTGCTCATTCTATCTATATCTCCCCTTTAACCCACCACCACATGCTTTTGATTTGTTCTATTACTTCTGATACATTAAGGAGCTTATCCGAGATTACCTTTGCATAGAGGTCAATCCTTCTCTTAGAGTTCTTGATCAGTGCTTTTGGTTGTTCTTTCTCCATTCCTTCTTCTATGATCTCCATCGTTTTTCGCTCTATTCGAACACAGACAAAGGACTAACAGAAGAAACGTAACCGAAGTCAGCTCCTGATTAAAACCACCTTGTTCTTACAGTGAGGTGCTCAACAACTCCCTAGCAGAGCTCGAAGGGAAGCGAAACCTTCCACCTGCTTAGTCTGAATCCGATGCTCGATCATACAAGGACAACATGGAGAAATTCATTCAATTACTGGACTGCTAAGTAAGCCTTGAATCGAATACTCCATCCCCATATTTCTCACCGACTTTTGTGACAATCGAATACTCCATCTATGATGCGGAAAAGATATGGAATGGGAAGAGTTTTGACCAATCAAAATCCACCCATGAATTTTTGTAAATAATACTTAATTGACTACCACGTTTATGATTCCAATTGACTGATGAAAAGTTTTTCAGATATCATATCTTTTCCATATGATAGTTAAACCCGCCCATGTATGCCTTAAACACAGGCCATGGTTATTCTAATAATAATATTTATTTATTTTTATTTATTTATATGGCCTATAATGCATGAGCCAAAAAATTGCACGCTTTTTTCTTTCCTTCGTATTTTCACTTTTCCTCACCTCTCTTCCTTCCCTTAACCTTAATCTACTGATTTTTTGCTATACAAACATTCAATGTAACCTGAACACTTCATAGAAGGATCAACATACTCCAAACTCTGGTATAGATATTTGTCATTGTATAAGTCTTCATTCTATTTTGAATACTAGTGGATTTCAACAATATAAGTTAAATCATTTGATTATTCAAATACGATTTTCCCCTGTTTTTGCAAATGACAAATAATTTATATGAGTTTTTTTGCAATAATATAAGCTAAATCCATTAAAAACAATAAATTATTATATGATTGTGTTAAGCTTTTATGTGACTTCGGCTAGAAATTCATGTTAAAAGTCATCATTCACATGCCCAAAGAAAGACTTTGTACTGGAAATTATTGTTGTTCACAAAACTTGAATTTCTTGGATTGAATCCTATTCGCATTAGTATTCTGTCTCTAGGAAGTCATGGCTTCAGGTATTGATGAAGGGTGATTTAGCACGACCTAGTAAGAAGGGGATACGTAGACGCGATCTGCTTGAGGGGTGATAACTCAGCCAAACGAACTCAGCCTGCAACATTCAGAGACCAGATGTTCAGCCACTTCGGCCCAAAAACCACCTCGGCGTAGAGACACCTCGACATCCAATCTAGTTCGGGGCTAAAGAACCGAAGTACTAGTTCGGAGATAAAGAGCTGAAACGCCATGTAATCGACTCCAAAGGCCTCCCCAATAGACCCTGAATTTCTCGGATCACGACAAGACTCATCTTAGCTCCGCCGAAATCGAAGATAAACAATAAACCTTATCAATGCATTGTTCTCTTTAAAAAATGGATCAAATCTTATCTACACAGCCCGAAGATCCCAGAGCTCTTTCGTAAGGCCCATGACTACTCTACTATATAAGGACATGAAACCCCAATGCAAAGGTACACGTGATTATTTACTCACCAGCATTTAAGTACTCAAGTGCTCACCTTGCATCCACAGTATAGTATTGACTTAAGCATTGGAGCGACCTTGCCGGGTTAGCCACCCCGTGCTCTCTGATCTACTATTTGGCAGCTTGGTCCAGCTCACCGCGCAACTGGAGTTTGGATCGTCTTCTAGCTAGGAGTATCAAGATCGCGCACCATCAATTGGCACCGTCTATGAGAAACGATCGAAAGGTCATCCCAACTTTAGTTGCAAATTTATTTTTCAATTTATCCCAATGGATTCTTCCAGCAACACCGAAAAAAGTATCGAGATGAACGTCACCGGGGGGTGATATAAGCAATCAACCTTCCCCCAGGTCCTCCGGTATGCATTGGCCAGTTTACTATTCCTTTTACAGTTTCAGGAGTCTCGTTACTGTCTGTACCACAGGGCACTACGCAAGTGAGCGTCCCGCTTCCCCCAGTGGGCGCGACTTTCTCTGAGCCATCTGCGGTCCCTCCTGGAATCGAACACTCCCAATTCCATGACCTTGTTCAATGCGTCTGGACAATACAGATCTAGATGCAGCAGGTCCAACAATTTCAGCAGTATCAGCAATACTATCTGTACCAACAATATCAGCAGCAGTTCCCACCACTGCAGTCGAACCAGCAGCCGATTCCACCCCGGCACCCAGGGTCGCGTCAGGGCCAGAACCCAAATCAACCTAGAACCAGCTAGAACGTCAACCGGTCCCCCCATTGGGGTGAGGGGACCTCACAAGTACCGATTCCTCCCAGGGGTCAAGTTTCACCCCGTGAGAGGAGAAACGATCAGCACACTCCTTCAGTCTCGCAAGGAAATTTTAGAAACAAGTCCGGGGATAGTCAGCTCAACAGGGCTAATCCGCCTCGGCACTCCTAGCAGGAAAATAACGGCTCGCGAGGAGATATAATAACTAGACCGGAGTTCGAGGTGCGAACTCGAGGTAGGACCCCTCCATCCCTCGCGATAGCCAGTGCAAACCCCACAACCAAGAGAACCCGGCAAGAAGGAACCATGATCTACCTCGCGATAATGTCCGTAGTGATGCTGAAATACCAAACCAGACCGAAATCAACAGTACCAACGTCGAGCCGGTGAAGAAGCAGCAGCGGCGACGTCGCAAGACACGCCACTCCTCAGCCAAAAATAGTCTGCCGGCAAAGCCAGACCAGCAAGCAGAGCAAGCCAAAGAAAAGGAAGAAGTGAGCTCAGTGGCTACGAAGATTGCACCTCATTACTTTGCTAGTCATCTCCTTTGTCTCTCGAGCTCTTGGCGACTCCGATGCCGAAAGATTTCAAGGTGCCCCCATTAGACAAGTATGACGGGTCGTTTGACCTCAACGATCATGTGGATTTCTTGTAGTCTCAGATGCACCTAGTTGGGGCTGACGAGTCCTGCATGTGTGTGTCCTTCTCCACTACGTTTAGGGGGGTAGTCCGAACTTGGTATCGGAACCTCGCGCCGGGCTCCATCAAAAGCTAGTCCCAATTTGCCGACCTGTTTAGTGTGCACTTCATTACCAGCAAGAAGTGCCCGAAGTTACAAAAAAACCTTTCTGAGCGTGGTTCAAAGGGAAGGAGAATCAATCAAAAGCTATTCGGAGCTCGCATGTTCAGCCACCTCGGCCCAAAAACCACCTCGGCATAGAGACACCTCAACAGCCAATCTAGTTCGGGGCTAAAGAACCGAAGTACCAGTTCGGAGCTAAAGAGCCAAAACGCCACGTAATCGACTCCAAAGGCCTCCCCAACGGACCCCGAGTTTCTCGGATCACGACGAGGCTCATCCTAGCTGCGCCTAAATCGGAGGTAAATGATAAACCTTATCAACACATTTCTCTCCTTTAAAAATGGAACAGATCTTATCCGCACAGCCCGGAGATCCCGAAGCTCTTTCGTAAGGCCCACAACTACTCCATTATATAAGGACATGAAACCCCAAGGCAAAAGTACGCGTGATTATTTACTCACTAGCATTCAAGCACTCAAGTACTCAGCTCGTACCCACAGTATAGTACTGACTTAAGCATCAGAGCGACCTTGCCGAGTTAACCACCCCAAATTCTCTAATCTACAATTTTGCAGTTTGGTCCAACTCGTCGTGCAACTGAAATTCGAATCGTCTTTCAGTTAGGAATATCTAGATCGCGCACCATTAGGTATGGTAACAAAATAAGTCAGTTAGAGTTTGGGGAAAAAAGGGGTTAGGAAGAGGAAGAGGTAAAAACAAGGGTGGAAATAAGCGTGTAAAGAAATTAATAAAAGAAAACAAAAAAAAAGCAAATAATACCCATTACTAACGTCTAAACAAGGGGCTGTTCATTACACACATGGGAAGACCACTAAGTGTGCAGAGAACACGTGGAAGTCATTCATTGGGTTTACAACAAAGTTAATAGTTGTATGTCTACATTAGATATGACAAGTAATTGGTCACTGGTCTATTGAACAACCTGGAAACAAGTCTGTAATTTTGGGAAAATTTCATATTAATACATTGTATTTTAGGTTGTATCTGAACTTCAAAACGTGTCACTACGACTTAAAACTTTTAAAATATCAAAATTATTCTTCAAAAGAAGACATGTTAGCATTGGTGAGTGATACAGACATACTATTACGACCATCAGTGACTTGAGTGATCACAACCACAAAGTATGTGTTTGGTACCATTTATGTTTATTGAATAAATGTTTGTACTTTATTTGCTGGTAAAATCGAGAAATACAATAATTACAACCGTTTATGACAACTGGGCGCCACTAGGCACCACTTCAGCGTAACAATGAATAAACGCCTGGCTGTTTGTGGAAGCTTCAAAAAATAATTTCTACAAATGACTGACATGTACATAAACCAAAGTTCACTTTTTACATTTTTGATGTATACAGAAGAGTAAAAAAGAGAAAATGCTGAGATGGTGCCTATGTGGCACCATCAATAAACGTTTACTGAATAAATGTAAATAGTACCAAACATCACCAAGGTATGTATAGTTTAGGGCCTTCAGGCGTTAATTACCGGTGGGGTATGATTAGGTCACTGTGTTTCTTCTTTAACTGAAGAAGTTATTTGACTGACCATTGAAGAATTGATCTTTTAAGTGAAGAAGTTATTTGACTGAACATTGAAGAAGTGATGCTTTAGCAGGAGCTGTTGGATGGGGTACTTTCAAAATGTTAAAAGTTTGGGTTTTTCTTCTTTATCATCTGAAAGGATAGGGGAAGATGGATGATGTCATTCCTTTTCGGCCGGCCAGCCGGGTGGTTCTTAGACTGATTCCCAACCATGGAGTCTCCAGGATCAAGAAGATTCGAGGGGAAAATGGTATGGGATTCTATAGAGGGTTTATGCAACCATTGTTACTTCCACTTTCTTTATCCCTGGAATTGTCGGTAGGTGTGTCAACTGAACAGGATTTGGTCTAATTTGATTCAGTCCAATGTGAGTCTATTGTAAATGGACCAGGTCCAATTCAATGAATATTTTAGACTATTTTGGACCAGTCCAACTCAATGTTTGGACTGTAAAATCTGTTTAAATTCATTTTGATTTAGATTAGTTTCAATTCAAACCCGGTCTATTGACACATATATATCTATTCTTATCTTATATCAAAGTACAAGATATTGGCTTATCCAATATCTAATATGTCTCGTTGGTCTGTTCAATCTGTTCAAATTGGTTTTGGACTGGACGGGGTCCAATCCAAAATCAGTCCTTTGAAATAAAGTGTCGGCTTAAAGCGACAATTCTTAAATGTGCTCGGTGATTTCCTCATAAAAAAATGATCCATCTGAAATAAAGTGTATTATGGTATGGACGGAATGTATTTCAGTGCCTTTTTATGCCTTTTGGCTTATGGATTTACTTTTAGACTTCAGCATTTGTTTAAGTTGATTTATATAGGAGTGATTGATGATAAAAAAATCAGATGACACACAAACGGCATTTTTATCCAGTTAACAATTTTGCACTAAACTGACAGTTTTTAGGAGTTATTGCAGTGACATTTTAAAAATTGGGTACTAAAATAAGAATATTCCTAAAGTATAAGGTTGTAATCTGGAATTTTTCCTTTAAATTTCTGAATCAATGGGATTGAATCAAGATGAAATTCTTTGTGGTTTTGGTGACTGACTGAGATTCATTGCTTAAGCAACCACATTCACTTGGAAATTCTGAATGAATCAATAACATTCATCTAACTCGTTCCATGAAGTGATGAAATTCTAAGATGAGTCCTATGCATACATGCTTGGCAACTTATAAGAAAAGTCAAGAAGAAACTCTGATCCTGAGCCAGATTATCGAATAACAATTGTTTTACTGCCTAAGCACCAATTGCAGCATTAGGTTCTGTTTGGGAAGAATACAAATAGAGTGCTAATACAAATGTGTACAGAGTATGCAGAGTGCATCCTGATCCATGCAGATGCAATAAATTTACCTTATTGTCAAATGGTTTTTTGTTGTAATGGGCGCAAATATAAATTCTTAGATAAGAATCCACCATTTTTTTTTAAGTCCATTGGTGCAAAGGAAAAATCAGAAGCAATACAATCGGCAAAAAAAATCAGGACACACCGACTAGGTAGGAACCTTCTTAAAACAATTTTATCAAGAATCCACAATTTTTATACATTGACCAACTTTCAATGCAAAATTTTACTCTCGTTTTGAATGCAAATGTCTTAAATCTTAAAATTTATAAAAACTGTCACTTTGGTTGCATTTAAAATTTTACTAAACCAACATTTGCACTCTTCCAGTAGCCTAGATGAGACTTTAAAGTTGATCCGAGTTCATATCATATCCTATCCCAAATAAAAGTATCAACTGTTTGAGTCATATATATACACACACGAACATGTATGTACATTTTCACATGACAGTATCTCTAAAACAAAATTATTTATAATTCATAGACAGTTTCTAAACAGTTATAAGTGGACAGTTTCTAAAATGAAAATAAAGGACATATATGCCCTTTTTATGCTCATTATATGTTTAGACAAGGGGATAGAAAATTCCAGAAAGAAGGGGCTTTGCTCTTTTATAGATAGCATATATATGTATATGTATATACGAAGTAAGTATGGGGCTTAGGCGTGTAGTGATTCCCTGTGGACGGTGATGGAACTGCCAATCTGACCCTGAACTGTAAAACCTTCAATTCATTGCTCTAATTTAGTAAGCGCCCCTGTATTAATAGAAAATTACATTCAAAATTCAGTTAATCAAACATTATATAGTAATTTGTGCATTCTTTTCTATATTTCTGAAAATTACACTGTTTGAAAGGTTTTGTTTATCAAAACAAAAAGGGAAAAAAGTATACATACATGCATATATATATATATATATATATATATATATTATATATATAGACATAATACATACAAAGACTTTCTAATGTAAATTTTTGCTATTTGGATAAAACAGCCAAGATTGTTTTAAAGCTTCATGTGCATGACATGTTAGCATGGGTGGGGGTAAAATGGTAATTATAATTTATTTTTTAATTAAAACGACAAACAAGGGAATGAGTGGGGTGTCATTGGTAAAGGTTACCAAACAGTCAAACTTTTTCCCATCCATTAGAAGTGAGCATTATTTGGTTAAAACTGAAAATCGAACTGAAATTATGACTTGTTCGGTTCAATTATTTCAGTTTTGAATAAATTGGTTTAATTGTTTTAGTTTTTTACTTAAACTGGTTAAATTTTGGTTTCAGATTTAAAATTTCAGTTAACAAAAAAACAAAGTAACCAAATTTCATTATAACATTAATATTATATATAATATTTTATAATATATTATATATTATATATTATATTATAATATTATATGTATATTAATAATTATAATATATATTAATACATTGAATAAATAATACGAAATTCGGTTTTAACTGAATTCAATTTCAGTTCAGTTTTTTCATTTAGAAATTCAGATTTTAAAATTATACTTTATTAAATTTGATTTTTAATCGAACAAACCAAATGCTCACCCCTACATCCCTACATATGAGCACCAAAGCTGTACAGTATGCTAGATCTTGGTGCATTGAATGGTTGGTCTTGATCAATTTTGCATACCAATGAAAGGTAAATGTGATTCCCTATTGTGTTATGAATTTGAATAAGTGATCAATAAATTGTAGATGAAATGGTGACAGTTCTATGACCCTAGGAGAGAGGAGGGGCTGGTTTTCCTTGAAAGCTTATGTTTCTTCAACTATTTGTAAAGTATGTGACTTACAAATAGATAGAGGTATCAGGGTTGATAGAATTGTGTCGATTACACCTTATTCCCCATTTTTATAAGGAGAGACCTCAAGGCCCTGAAGAGAAGGAACCAGAAAAGGGGGTTTGATTCCTACTTAGAAAGAAAATCTTTGATACGGTGTTGGTTTGTTAGGAGGACACTATTAGGGTTTGCCATGTGTTACGCGAGATCTTCCTAGGATGAAGTTCCTTTTCGTCCGAGAATTCTCGTGATACACGTGCGCTATTTCTCCTTACGAGTCTCCTATATTGACGTGGCATGGATGACGCTAAAGCTAATTTGACGTATTCACTTAATTTGCTAGATGTCTTATCGCGAGTGACTTTGACTTGTTGCAGTCGCACGGTGGTTCTTAAGTCCACTGCAGGTCCGTGATAACTTTGAGCTTATCACAGGCATGCGATGAATTATAGGCTCATCGCAGGCCCCCGGTGGCTTTTGTGTCACTATGGGTGTTTTTGTTATTCTGGTTTTATACCTTCATCGCGATCACAGAGATAGGGAAGCACATGTACATATGAGCACTAGAAACTGTACAATATGCTAGATCTTGGTTCATTGAATGGTTTGTCTTGATCAATTTAGCATACCAATGAAAGGTAAATGTGATTCCCTATTGTATTATGAATTTGAATAAAGTGATCAACAAAAAGTAGATGAAATGGTGTCAGTTCTTTGACCTTAGGAGAGAGGAGGAGCTGGTTTTCCATGAAAGCTCATGTTTCTTCAACAACTCGAAGAAGAAGTATGTGACTCACAAAATCTTCAGGTATGCTTGGAGGTATCAAAAAGTCAGGGGAGGTGTTAGATAATTTTCCTATGTTATATGCAATCTTACTGACCCATATAGAAATGCTTAAATCATTTTTATGTCCAAACCAATCTTCTCTTAATTAGTTAAGTCCCATACAATAACAATTTCTACACTTGTAAAATAACTAAAGTAATTAAATATAGACAAAAGAGACTAATTAATGATGGATCATTTTCAACAAATCAACCATAGAATCCTAATGAAGGCACATTCATCTACTGAGGCTCATTGTTGTAGGTTTACTGTCATATTGAATACTTGACAGCAAACGAAAGGTTGTGAATTTGCTATTCAATTAATGTATGATTAGATGGTAACCATTTCAACAGGCAGCTTGCAAAACATTGAAGTTTAACATGGATATAAGAAAATGTGAGTTAACACAAATAAAATTGGGTAATGATGAAAATACATTTTAAGCAAATGTCTGTAACTATAATAGGAAGAGTCAATTAGGGAGGCTTATTTTTGCCAAGTAGCATACCTCGCAATATTACCCCAACTTCACACAAATTCCCTTTTGATTTCTATATTTTTTCATAGTGTTCCGTATCTTCCTCATTTTCTCACTTCCATCAAAACGAGAAAGGAAGTCCCATTCCAGTTCAAATCATAAAACACCATTTATATTCATCTGTCACCCTTATTTGTTTTAGTAATTTTTATTTGATTGATGAGGAAAAATCATCTTAAATCAAATAATTAATAAGTTTCCACAACAACTTGATCAAGATCCTATTTAAATCGGAGGGAGATAAAAAGATAGCTATCAGACCAAATACACAGACATCAAGAAGCTCTAAAGTTCACAGCTACCATGGTGAGAAGCTCTTACTGAACCAAAAAAAAAAAATCTCAATTTCTTGCTTTCATTTTCTCGATCAAAAGAGAAGCAACTCCCCATGAGGAAACGGTTTACACTTCTTTAAGCAAAACCCATTTTTCTTTTGCAGGGTATTTTCACCATTATTGTCGTTCTTGGCCTTGCTTGTTCGGTTACAGCTCGAGTAATGAAGGATGCCATGACTGTGTTCGACGTTATGAGTTACGGAGCTATTGGCGATGGCACGGCTGATGATACCTATGTAAATTTCAGCTTGCACTTAACTAAGGGTCAGTTTGGTTTGTGGAAATAAGGGTCTGGAATGGAATCAGAATCTGAATGATCGATTCTAACTGTTTAATTGGACGGAATCAGAATTCTATTCCCATTCATTCCCATTCTTAGTAGAATGGCATTTCCCCATATAACCCTCCTTTGGGAATGAAATCTCATTTCGACTGATTTAATTTTTATTCCGATTCTAATTCTGATTCCAATTCAAACAACAAGCCAAACGAACTCAAATTTGGTTCTCTTTTGCCAAGAATGTTTCTCATCTTCACTAGCAAACTCCAGGCATTCTCAAAGGCATGGACTGCAGCCTGTGGGGAAGCTTCAGGTTTCCCTGTCATGGTCATCCCTGAAGGGAAGACATTTCTCCTTATGCCCATACTGTTTCAGGGCCCTTGCAAGTCTAAAACTGTCGGTGTTAAGGTAATGGAACCGAAGTTCTACTCACCAACTTAAGAAAAGCTGGCAGTGTTCATGTTTATTATAGTTTTATACTCCTTTTGGGTCCAGATTTTAGGGACTATCGTGGCCCCAGAGAATCCTGTTATGTGGAATGGCAAGGACATCGATTTATGGCTTGCGTTCAAAGATGTGCATGGCCTTTGGATGGACGGTACTGGCTGGATAAACGGTCGAGGCTATAACTGGTGGGACCAGTCTTGCAGGAATAAACCAAAACCGGTATTTTTAATATATATATTTTTTTAATGTTTGTGCTATTTTAGCTCCCATTTGCGAATGCTTATTGGATAAATAAGTATTTAGAGAATAAATGCTTATGAGTGTTTGGTGAAAAAGTGCTATTGCTTTTGTTTTTAAAATGCTATTTTTCTTTTATTTTTCAGGGATGCACCACTCAGGCACCTACGGTTGGTACCAAACTCCATAACTTATATGTAAAACATGTACAAGTAAATAGATAAATGCTGAAACCTAAAAGGAGTAAAGGGACATGTTCATCTTAATATTTGTGTGGGCTTATTAAGCCCAGATGAAATCTATCACTATATTGAGCTTCTTTAGGGCTGTCAATGGGTATGAGTCGGGTTCAATCTGATTGTCTCGAGAATCGATTGGTTCAGTTTTGTGTCTAAAAATACAGACCCTATCAGATTTGGCTCGGTTCCAAACCCTCAATATTTCATGTTGGATAGATTTTGGTTCTAACTCATTCTGACCCAGACCCAATCCATTGACGGCCCTAAGCTTCTCTTTGCTGTTTAACCTCCATTCAAGTTTTTCTTTGCATGGCCCAGTTTCATATTTCAAATGGCTCAATCCAAAATTTCATTCATACAAAAGCTTTTGGGCTAAACCCCAAATTTCATTCATACAATAGCTCAATCCAAATGCACCCCAACTTAATTTCTAGGGTCGTATTATCCCTCAGCTTGTGTAGCACCTTCAGTATTTTTTTATAAAAAAAAAAATACAAATACCTAACAAATTTTTCTTTCCATGGGTGATAGATGTTCAGTATCTACTCCTGCAGCGAGGTTTTTGTTAGTAATTTGAAGTTCATCAATAGCCCACAGTTCCATATCAAGGTTGGGTGGAGCAACAAGATCCACTTCACTAAACTCCTTATCAACTCTCCAGAAACTAGCCCCAACACTGACGGAATTCACATCGAAGCGACAAGCCATGTCAATATACATGGTGCAGTCATAGCTGCCGGTAATTGACTGATCATCTTATTCTTGTTATTCCTTATTGAATCATTTCCAAATCCATCCTGCTTCTATTGTTTCCCTGCCTTTAACAGGTGATGACTGCATTTCTATTGGAAACGGAACAAGTGATATTAATATCAGCAACATAATATGTGGACCTGGACATGGTATAAGGTAGGCTTATAGCTAGGCTACAGAAGATTTGGTGATTACATTAAAATTTTAAGAATGGTTTTAAGTATTGATACACATGCGCAATTTATTTTGTTAATTTTTTTATTTTCATTTTTATAGATATTTTTATATTTATTAATAAATAAAATAATGGGTTTTCTAAAAATATCGAAACCCTTATGATATGATATGATATGTCTAATACGGGATGATATCGTATTAATTAATAAATTTAAGTATTAGATTTTGAACCCTACTGGCCCATGATCATAATAATCAGTGATTGACCATACATTCAGTAGGCAGCCTCTTACAATATAATTCACAATTACCTGATATTTGATTTGATGGTTCATAACATTGTTGACAGCATTGGAAGCTTGGGGAGGGGAGGATCCACTGTAACAGTTGATCATATTTCAGTGACGAATGTTAAATTCTTGAGAACCACAAATGGAGCTCGGATCAAAACATGGCAGGTACCAGGTTATGTTGATTCTTGGTCAAGTGATCTCGAACTTGTGAACAATTGAATGATAAGTTGGTTTGATATGATGGGTTGATCATGTTTCAGGGAGGAAGAGGATATGCTAGCAATATCAAGTTTGAGCAGCTCGAATTCACAGAGGTACAGAATCCCATCATCATTGATCAATATTATTGTGATAAACAATGCAAAAATGTGGTAAGTGTTTATATTCACCACGTAAAATAAAGTTTGAGAAGTTGTTTTTGTTTTCGAAAATAAAATCAACTATAATGTCAAACACCCCCCTAATATAATCAAAATTCTGAAGTTGATTTGTTCTTCGTAGAAAATGCTCTTTTTCATAGTAGTGCAAATAATTACCTCAACTTGTTTTAAGTCCTAATATCCATGTTTATGGTTCTTCTATTTGCATGGGATATGTACATGAAGACGGAAGGCGTTCAAATTAGCGATATTTCCTACAGAGAAGCCTTTGGGACCTCCAAGACACCTATAGCGATCAGCCTCAACTGTGATGAGACCGTGGGATGCAAAGGGATTTTCATGGAGAATATTAAAATCACATCGGCCATCCCAGGAAAACCAGTCACAGCATCTTGTTCAAATGCTAAGGGAAAGGTTTATGGGGTCGTGCAACCTAATGTTCCATGTCTCCTTCACTAGCTTCATTTCGCATTGTTCATAGAAGTCATGCTTTTGGATTGTAAATAATTATATGAATTAGTAAAGGCGATGCTCCTTGCTTTCATTCCTTTTTCTTTCAAACCAAATACAGCCTTAGTCTCTCTCTCTCTCTCTTCAGTTCTGATGTGCAACTAGTATAGATCAAATCTGGAACAATTTGCAGTTATAAGCAGATGGCTTACTGAATTCAAACACGAACACCTTAATGGCAATCTAGAGGTTCTTCCAATCACGTAGCAATTTGTGTTGGGCCAAACCCAAAGAGTTCACATCTGCTGCAACTAAGGTCACATCATTGCCTTAAGTGCGACCCAAAAATGAAATGGAGAAATAAAGACAGGCCCAATGCAGATTTCTGATTTCAACTACAGAGTTATAAGTATTCAAAAAGTCAAAAACCCACACTCCGTGCATCCATTCTTGCCCATGAATTGGCATCAATTCTAAGCTGGCACCTACCCTAAATGTATTTTGAGCCTACAAATTCTGACCCTGGGCTGAACCGTCATTCTCTCAAAATGAAAAACGCATTTTCATTTTCATTGTGGGCAAGTCAAAATTTTCATTTGAGGGTTTGTAGCAATGTCACATGAGATGTGCATCAGCCATGCATGTGAAGTGAGAGAATTGAATAGTAATGAGTCATGGCACTTTATGGTTGGCATGGGGCATTATTATTGGTTACACAGCCCACCATCATAGTTCTCAAGTCACCAAGGCAAGGCACCTCTTGTTCTCTTGGGTAGTTCCTTAGGTTCTATAACCATATAGAACCTAAAGCGGCTGTATTGTCCACATAGCTCTCCTGCATGGCATGTTAATTTATGTAAATTTTGAGCTATAGAAGCAAAAATATTGAAGTCATGACTTGTGGAATGTGAACTAACAACTTATGTAGAGATAGAAACAATCCATACTATTCAATGTTGATACCCAAAGTTTTCTCTCATTTAGCATTCGAATCAAATAAAAATCCTAGACCATAACATTTTAAGACTTAACTCCTTTGATACTTGATAGTAGGAATATAGGGTCTTGGAGAGGCTGGATCTACTCCTCACACCTGGTGCCTTACACGCACATCCTACCATGCATTGGGAATATCTCCCGAACTTATTAATTATTATTCATAGGAGATGTTTTAAATGCACGGTGGATGTACCTGTGAGGCACTTATTTGTGAGGAGCAGATCCCCGTTTCGGTCTTGGAAGGGTTGGATTGAATGTAGACTTAACTGCTAATGACCCAATAGTTGAAATGGTTACTGCATTTATTAAAAAATAGAAGCATAGGATCAAACTCGTGTAATTGCAGCTTGCGGGGTCTCCGTGGTAAGGTCAGTGAATCTCATGTGTACCCATTCTTTCAACACCCCTAAATCCTTTATAATATTATCTAATACCAATGAAAAGAAAATTAAAAAAAAAGTACAAATAACGTTTAACATTGAACAAAATTTAAAAGCCAAAAGTAGAATAGCCTCCCTTCGCTTAGGTATTTATTTTTGGCAGGGGAGAGGGTTTGATCTCAGACATCCATATTCCGAGGGATTAAAGGTTCACTGTCCTTTATCCTTAATTCTAGTCAATTTTTCTTTTCTTTCTTCCTCAACCGGATCTGGTCTTTAGTTGTTGGTTCAACCTAGTATAGTTGCACTCATCTTTGGGGGAAATCGGCTTAAGTGTTCACACCCTTACAGTCTTGCATTGGGAATATCTCCCCATGAAAAAAAAAACATATAGGCTTAATTTGGAAGGAATCTACAAAATATAAGGCTTTGCGCTCTATATATTTGTATTTGTACTCCTTCCAAATAAATGGAGACATAGGTACAAAAATATTTACAATGCACGGTATAAAAGATTGTGCGAACAGCATGAGCACAATCTTGTAAGTATGAAGTGGATCGATGCCAACAGGTTGTGTTCGGTGGAAATTTGCCTCCACTCTAATCCAACCCCCAATGTACCCACTCAAACCTGGCATGACAAAGGCTCAAAATATCCTATCGAGAGTTTCATTTCGTCTACACTAATTTTTTTAGGAGAATGACAGTTCAGCCCAGGGTCATAATCTTTAGACCCAAAGTACGGTTGGGGTGGATGCCAGCTCAGAATTGATGCCAATTCATGGGTGGGCATTGGTGTATAGAGTTGGGGTTTTTGACATTTTGAATCTTTATAGATCTATAGTGGAATTCAGAAATTTGCATTGGGCCTGTCCATACTTTTTCTGTATTTTTTTTTTTTAGTTTTTTATTTGATAATCTATCGAGGATATGACATGACATCCATTTTTATTTAAACCCATTGATATTTGGCAACTCCTTGTATTATTGGGACCCTAAAAACTAATACAATAAACTTGGGGTTTTTATGATTCAGTCCACCCATAGGTGGAGCTAGGATTTCCTAGGAGTGGACTGAATCCTGCCAATGGATTGATGCCGAATTTATGGGCAGGATGTAGTTTATAGGGAGGGGGGGCTACTAATAGACTAGGAGGGGGCGGGGGACTGCAGTCCAAAAATCCCTAAACTTTAATCTCTGATCCTACCTTACATCCCTTCAATTGTATTCTTTGTAATTTAGGCTCAGTTTGAAAAGAGTATAGATATAAATATATAGTGTGTATTTTTTAACCTATATTTGCATTGTGTGTATTTAGGTTCGGTTTGAGAAGAGTGCAAATACAAATATGTTCAATGCATTCATCCTAAACGGAGGCTTAAATTAAAATTTGGTTTATGGGTTCTAAGGTGTTAATTCCTCTAAGAAAAAAAAAATGAAAACATGAAAAGAAATTCTTTAACTTTACAGCTTTGGAAGTATAAATAATAAAAAATTACAAATAGTACATGCTAGAGAAGAAAAACTGGCATCACCTAACAACTTAGGCTGAACAGTCCCTTGAGACAAGATTTTTAAAACCAAATCGGACAGGGAACCGTTTGGGGGTCTGGTTCCCAGGTCGAATGGCCTAACCGTTCAGTCTGAAAGGACAATTCACTTAGACAAAAAATAAAAAAATTAAAAACACAAAAAATGACCAAGAACCATTCCTGGGTCAAACACTTTGACTGCCTGGATCAGCGGTTCGTTGACCAAAGTAATGATTTTTGGCCAAAAAAGTGATTCGAGGGTTAAACGGAAGGTGACCGATTCCCAATTTTTTTGATCCAACCGTCCAATTTGGTCCAATTTTAAAAACATTGCCTTGAAATGTATCATAGCTTGTTGATCGAGTGGTTTACTGTTCAATGCTCCTCACCCCCTATTATAATTAATTAAGCCTTCAGCCCAATGCATGAGTGAGCTTATGCTTGTTTGCACCTCAAGCTCAATAGACTTTCACATGAGTGGACATGTTAGATAACAAAAACCTTTCCAATTACCTCCACATTTGTGGGTTAAATAACTAAAACCCAAATTTCTGAATAAATCAATAAACCTGACCCAAATAGGGTTGGGCAAAGCTAGGTTTGGTGTTTAACCCAATCCATTGACAATTGACCGACAAGGATAGACAATTCCCATTTCACTTGGATGCTTATTCATTTTTTTAGGATAAATCTCTTAAACTATCCCTATTGTTTATGAAATTGACAAACTATACCTTTAATGTTTAGATATTGCCTTGCAGTACCCTTAAGATTTTTGACAATTGTCTAAAACCTCCATTGCCTTTAATTTTCCATTACACTTCATTCACCTGTGACATCACATGAATATTAATTACTTTTAAAATTCCTAAAATACTCTTATTATTCGAAAGTTGTAGTGGCCGTCATCGCCTGTGATAACGATAATGCTCAGTCTCCGGGCATTCAGTTCAGATGATTAAGCCCTTTGCCGGTGGTAGTTCTTTGTTCACCCTTATTATTCACCACCGTTGTTGGATGGAATCCAACCCATCTGCTGGTCTCTGCTCTTCTTAAGCAGAGGCTCGGCGAAGATGAAACTGATGATGCCACTGCCGGCAAAGACGAAACTGATGATACCACCACTGGCGCATCAAAGAGGCTCAAGAACGCTTGGCCAAGGAGCGAGAGGAGATACTAAATGCCAACAATGGTGGCAAATCTGCCAAGAACTTCACCGACAAAGAAATGAAGAAGGAAACTAATAATTTCTCTAAGGACCGGTTGCTTGGCGCCGGTGGCTACGGAGAGGTCTACAAGGGCGTCCTCGAGGATGGCACCATCATTTCTGTCAAGTGTACCAAGCTTGGGAACACCAAGAGTGCAGATCAAGTCCTCAACGAGGTCAGAATCCTGGTGTCGGGTGAACCATCGTAGCCTCGTTCGACTACTTGGATGCTGTGTTGAGCTAGAACAGCCCCTCACGGTCTATGAATACATCCCCAACGGGACCCTTTTCGAGCATCTACATGGTCAAAGCTCACCTGGCGCCAGCGACTCAGCATTGCTCTTTCGGTTTTTCTCAGTAAAATGGGGGCTCCGCCCCTTTCTCTTTTGTTTTTAATGTTAAATCAGGGGTGGAGTTTCATTCTTCTTCTTCTTCTTCTTCATGTACAACCTGCACAAAAACATTCTCTTTTGTTTTTTATGTTAAATTAGGGGCGGAGCTCCATTCTTCTTCATATACAACCTGCACAAAAACAGGGGCTCCGCCTGTGAATGCCACCACCTCTTGGCTCTGGCAGCTAGCCAAAGCCCATGTTTGCTCCAACGACGTCGGCATTCACCAACTTGTCAACCATTGGCAAGCAGCAGCGGCAGATAGTGAAGAAGCAATGACGGGTCCTTGTTGTGAGGTGCTGTCCTCACAACAACCAACTTTCTTCTAATCTCCTTTTGTTCAGTTTTAAACAAACTATCTTTACAGCCTCGGGTCCTTGCTGTGAGGTGTTGTCCTCTAATCGACAGTATTCTGAATCCAACTGTATTCTCTTGTTTTTATATCATTTTTTCATCGTTTCCAGAATCTCTCTCTCTTCTGGTATTTTATCTTATGACATCGATAAATCCAAGCGAAAAGAGCAATGGTGGAGGATTTGGTGGAAGAGAAAAGAGCCAATGGGGCGGGGTTTGTCGAGAAATGCGGTAGTTCTTGTCTCAGGATTTTTTCAAGCAAAACTTTAAAAAAATTGGAAATCAGGGTTTTTTTATCTTTTAGGTTTTATTTTGAAATTTTGATAAATAATAAGGGCAAATTCAACATTTCGTTTCCTTCCATTAGCACCAGAAAACTTAAGGGTACCACAATACAAACAGTAAGTGTACAGTTGTCAGTTTCATGAATAGTAAGGATAGTTTAAGAGATTTATCCTTTCATTTACTTAGAAAAGCGTGTTTTTCGGTGTTGTAAGGTAACACTTGGATAAAAAGATACACGAGAGGGAGAGAACTCCAGGTAACTCGTGGGTAAATTGTTTACATATATTGAGGGATGGTATAAGTTTCTCCAATAATGGATATTCCCTGTTATCCTCATTTTTCATGAGACCTAATATAGCAGAAGTCCTAGAGGTGACTTAGCTGATTTGTTCGTAGTGATGTGGAATTGAATCTCGTAACCACCACTTTGGGGAGAAAAAAAGGGGTCAAGGGGAGGTTTGGACGTAAAAAAAGATCTTTTACAGCCATGTACCAACAAACACGGGTATTATGATCAATATTGGATTTAGGCTGTCTTTGGTTTCATGGGTGTTTATTGAAAAAATAGCGCCACATCGCAAAATGAAACAATTGTTTGATTTCATTATTTATCAAATAAATAGAAGAAAAATGAAATACTTTGATTTTTGTGTATAGGGCATTTGGGGAAACATCAAATTCTTGTTTTTTTCAATGCCTGAGTGTTTCTTGAAACCAAATGCTAATGTAACACACCTTAATGGGTATCAATCTTAAGTGGAAAGTAAAAAATGTTTAAAGTGAAGCTCAATCAAGCAACAAAAACATAAAACCTTTAAAGTGAAAAAGTATAATGAAAAAAATAAAAATAAATGGTGTATCCATAAATGCCCACTAAAGTAGTTTCCTTTACATTTTTTCATTCAATGTTTGTAATTTATTTACTTACAAAATCGAAAAAAAATAATAATTACAATTATTTATGACAATTGGGCGCCACTATAATACACAACAGCATAATAGCTAAAAAATGTATAATCTATAAAAGTTTTAAAAAATAATTCCCCAAACAATAAATATGCACAAAAACTAAACTCCCCTTTTACCATTCTGCAGACAATAAAAGAGGGGAATTGCTGAAATGGCGCCAATATTGGCAGCTTTTATTAAACGCTCAAGTAACCAAACACCCCGTTAATCATTACAAAAATTGTCTTTTACGTGGCCATTTGTAGCCATGTATTGAGAATATTTCCGTACTTCTAATGATTCACTATTGGATGCTTCTCAACGTGTTATGAGGACGAAATTCAGATTTGTGATCAACTTTATGATTTATCGTATTGAGTAACTTACCCCGTTTAAATAGAATCAGGATTTGCTCTGATAGAGCACTCCTTACATTGATGACTGACTGCATAGCCTTATCTCACCTTATGTTGGTTATGAATAACAGTACAAAGTACGATGATGTGTTAGATGTGCGGCTGTAAGGCATTGTGAGATTGGTGTGAAGAGCGATTGTGTGGAACAAATCTGGACTCGGCTAAATACGGGCAAATGAACGAGGCCCTGATGGCAACGGGATTTGATCCCAGGTCTCCGCAACTTACCAACCGAGTTCGTTAATCCATACGAATAAAAGATATCTACTGCATGAGTCTGGATCACCTGCCAAACACCCTATCAATGTCATCTGACACCGCACATCTCGTACATGGCGGGACTCATGTACGGTGTCAGATTTAGTTGGTAGGGTGCTTGAACTTGTTTTGTTGGCAGGAAATCTCTCCTATTTCATCGCTGCCTTAACTATGGCGTCTTCTAAGCCCTAGCTCTCTTCCTCCCCAATTGTTTCGCTCTCTCTTGGAAGGATTAGCGAGGGTCGATAACCTGTTCCACCTGTTTTCCTTTATTGTTTTCCCCACTTCTTTTTTTATATATTTTTTTTCTCTTGCAGACGCTCGAATCTTTAACCCTAGTCCACCTCTTTCGGGATTCAAGGTAAGTCTGCTAAAGTTGCATTCCGATTACTCAAACCCTAATTTGTTCCAGGCGATTCACACTCTAACCTGGAATTTTACTTTCTTAGAAATGGGAGAAACCAGGGATAACGATGCTTACGAGGAAGAGCTTCTCGATTACGAAGAAGAGGAAGAAAAGGCCCTCGATTCCGTCGCGGCAAAGGGCGCTGGGGAAGTAGCTAAGAAGTAGGTTTATCTGTTTTTTCTTTAGTTGATAATTTTCATTGTCCTGTTTGTTCTCTCTTCTCCATACTTTTGGGTAAACATGGGGCTTTCCACATTTTTTTAGATCTTGAGGGTTTTTTATTTTTGGCATGTTTGGACTTCGTTATGCTATTTATTGGTTGTCTTTTTTCTTCTTTCTTTTTTCCCCTTTGCTGTTGAGCTTCTGGTTTTACCATGATATTGTTTTTTTCTCTGATAAATTGTTTCTTTTTCCTGTCTTAGAAAAATTTCATGCGTTTTGTGAAGTTGCTTCAGAGTTAGGGTTTATTAAAGTTCGTTGACTGCTGTGGTTAGAGTTGTTTTTCTCCCAAATTTTCCACTTGTGAGTTTGTAGTAGATGGATCTAAGGATTATATGGTGAATGTTATGGTCAACGGCAGTTTTTCCCCACTAATGTTGAGTTTTTTTTTTTTGAACTTTTTTGCATTTTGTTTCTGAAAGTCCGATTTTTTTTTGCGTTTTTATAATGTTTTGTGTAGATTTATGGTTTTCATCACTTATTGTCATCATCTAGCACGATTGGTGGAATGCCTTTGTTGTGAGCATTGAAAGCTTGATTGTGGAGAAGTAGATTTAAATGCTGTTTTGTTATTTGCTTTTTGATATTGATATTCTGAATTGGGTATTTGGTATCAAACTCTAGTTAGCAATAAACATGTAATATGCAATGAATAACTTGCTGGTAACTTGCACCTGAATTTCTTCTCACAAAGAAGCATTTAGTTTTAGAGGATCCAGTTACCAAATAGGGGGTTTTGCCTTTCAATTTAATTCTGACACCCCTTTCTACTGGGGAGGGTGTTTACTTTCCGCCTTTGTACTTCATATTCCATTTTATTGTTATTGCTAATTATCTAAAAATGCTATTACGTGGAAAGATACTTAATCTCGGTAATTTAGTTTAAATTGTTTGGTTGTTCCTTTTGTTTGGATAATTCTTTAACTTTGTTAATTGTTACATTGGGATTTATAACCTGAGAGAAAGTTGTTTTTATAAGCTACTAAATTGCAGTATATATGGAGTAATATTTTCTAATCACTTTGGTGCTAGGCAAGGTGTTTCACTTGCAAAAAGTGTGACCATAATTTTAAAGAACATGATATTTATATATTAGTAATTCTCATATGTTTTCTAAAATTTGAATTGAAGTGTTTAACTCTCAAACCCAAGGCTTCAGACTCAAAAAAGTTGCTTCAGTAGGCCTTTGTGTTTTATATTATTGGTATTGGGCCAAGGAAGGGTAACTTGTGTAGCCAAAACCATATAGTTGGGATATCACTGGGATGATGGTGATGATGATGAAGAGGAACTTGTTTTTTGTTGTAATTCTACCTAAGAGTAATGTGAAGAAAACTAGTTTCTACATTACTCTTTTCTCTTTCATTTTTTATAATCTTGCTTGTTTTCAGGTGTGAAAGGGCATGCATGCACCTGATGCTCCCTATTCTTGTTCCTAGGTGCATTTGCTATTCCTTGAAGTGCTTGTTGAGGCTGATGCCTTGAAATGCTGTTTAAACACTGCTAATGTATTTTGAGTTATTCTTTTGGTGTTGTGTACACCACTTGGTAACTTAAATTGGTTATCTTATTTGCCTTTCTTTTTGTGATGTAGGGGTTATGTTGGAATTCACAGTTCGGGGTTCAGAGATTTTCTTTTGAAGCCAGAGCTACTTCGAGCTATTGTGGACTCAGGGTTTGAGCATCCTTCAGAAGGCAAATTCTTAACCATATCTCTTTATGAAACCAGAAAATCATCAAGATCCAATATGTTCTATAAACTTATAAAGTACCGTGAACACTTTAATATGGTGATTGTACAAAACAAAGGGATTACTATGATTAAGGTCCCACAAGTTATTCTTGCTGTTTTTTTTTGAGATAACTATGAAGAACATAAGAGGAAAGAAATGAAAGAGATGAAATACAAGTAAGGTCTGATTATCATATTCCATCCTTAGATTGACTTCAGAAGGGGGACGGAGTTCTACCACCTTAAATTAAAGTTCAAACTTTTTAGTTACTCGTTGTACACAGGACCAGTTATTAATACAATCATACTTTACCTTCTTTCAAAAATAAAAATATGCAACGGTGTTGTGAATAATGTGAGTTTATGGTTGGTGCATGCTGACCAGTCAACCACATTTTGGTGATGTGAACTTTTAGTAATCATACATATATGTTTTTATGAGCATGTATGCATGCATGCTGGCGTGGGCCTGTATGCCTTATTATTAGGCTAGATATAAAACTCCGTAAGTTTGTTGGTCAGCATTTCCTTTGGTTATTTTGTGGGCCATTTGGTCTGAAACTGAAAGAAATCTGAGAATTTTGAACAAAATGCATCAACAGAATCAGGGGTGATAAATAGGGTAGCAGAGGATCTTAGAAGCTGGTTATCCATTCATACTGTATTTAAAAATGATGCTTTATCCTCTTCTTTTTTGAGGGTGGATGTTTTTTTTGGGGGGGTGGGGGGTTAAGGTGATATACTGGTACATCATCTCATGTACAGTTTCTGTTGTTTAAAAAAAAACGTCAATCTATACTGTACCAACAATTTTTCAGTTTCAAGTGGAAAAATGTTGTATTTAGTTGCATCCTAGATATTTTTTGCAATATAAAAGCTGTTTGGAGCAAGTGGATCTGAAGCACTGATAACAGAAGATGTAAGTTTGGAATCTTTATTTTTTTATATGGGATAATACGTTGTTTGGAGCTGAAATAATTTACATCTATCTAATAACCCTGAAGCCTTTCATAGTTACAGTTATCAATGTTACCAAACATGTCATACTGTGCCATGGTTCAATGTTGGATGCTTCAGTTTAAAGTATGAATTATGCATCTGCCATTTCATCTCATGTTTGTATCATGGGTAAGTGATTGGTCTTTTGTGTAAACTACCATGTCTGAAAACTGTGTAATTCTATTTTTTGGATAACACAATTGTTCAATTACTCTTTTCATTCATAAGTAATAGAAAAACTAGCAGTATTTTTATATATGTGCCCTTCTTTAAATAACTTGGGTCAAACATAAAGCACTTTGTTTGGCCAATGGTTCAGAGAATCTAATCTTTCAGCCACAAGTATCATGTAATATATTTGGGATCTCCTCCCAACAAAAATTGTCTCAATACACTTCCAACATGATCTGTCACCACAAATCTCATCATAAGAATTGGACCCACCATGTACAAGATGTGCAGACACAGGTCATGTTGGAACAGTTTTTTGTCAGGAGATCTGGACTCTATGTATTATTGCTAATAAATGATAGGCAGCTATTGGATCTGCTTAGTTTTCATTATCTTCTTTACGATATCTATAATCACTGAGGTTCATCCTGGAACATGTGGCAGAGACCATGTGGTTCCTTTTTTTATTATTTTAGGGAACAAACTGGTGGTTGCTGGGGAAGTTAATACATTTAAAGATGTTGTTTTATACTTGGTAGTTGGCTATTATTGATTGACATAGTCCACTTTTCTATATGTCGTATGACTTCCTTTCTCTTTTTGTAAATATTTGTATTTATTTTTGAGTTTTCAGATCATATAAGTACTTTAGTTCTGTAAATGATATCTTTTGACGTGACTTATTTACTTTACTGACTTGTATTATTTGATGTTTTTCAGGTAACACAACTATTTTCATATTCTTGATTTTGGGAGAGATAACTTCTTTGGTAAACATTTGATTAAAAGGATAGGGAGGACATGCTTTACTTACTGAGGGTTCCTTCACTCCAATTTTGTTTGGTTCTTCATCAGTGCAACATGAGTGCATTCCTCAGGCCATATTGGGAATGGATGTCATCTGCCAAGCAAAGTCTGGAATGGGAAAAACTGCTGTCTTTGTTCTATCAACTTTGCAGCAGATTGAGCCTGTTGCAGGTCAAGTTGCTGCACTTGTTCTATGCCATACAAGAGAATTAGCTTACCAGGTTTGTATAATACTTGATTCTTCTTTTTGATGCATATTGTGTTTGTTTGGTTCTTCATGTTTAAAATAACTATTAAGAAACTCCCATACCATTCATTAATTTTTTCCATTAATACTTGTTGACTATGTATTGCAGATATGTCATGAGTTTGAGCGGTTCAGTACCTATTTGCCCGATATTAAGGTTGCTGTTTTCTACGGTGGTGTCAATATCAAAACTCACAAGGATTTACTTAAAAATGAGTGTCCTCACATTGTTGTTGGGACACCTGGGAGGATTTTGGCACTAGCAAGGGATAAGGACCTTGCATTGAAGAATGTAAGGCATTTTATCCTTGATGAGTGTGACAAGATGCTTGAGTCACTTGGTAAGTTTACCATCTTAAAATCATTGGTTCATATAATATTTCAGTGATTAAGGGTGCAGTTTTGCATCTCATATATTATTTTGTCTCTTCATTGCTGATCTTAGTTCATGGTTGTCATGTTTTGCAGACATGCGGAGAGACGTGCAGGAGATTTTTAAGATGACTCCTCATGATAAGCAAGTTATGATGTTTTCAGCAACACTCAGCAAAGAGATCCGGCCTGTTTGCAAGAGGTTCATGCAAGATGTAATGTCCTGTGGTCAATACTCATCAAATTTTTAGTCGTCAACAATTTTATTATGCCAACTTTCTGCAAGAGACTTACCAACAATAACAACCACGATGGGTTCCAGAACAGCCATGCTTGCCCTGAGCAATGTCTTTTGTAGGTAGCTTTAGTAACTCCAGTGGGGAAATAGGTTTTACTAGGGTAATCCCAGGGTATTAGGAGCCACTGATTGTATCCTTTTAGGGGATTTAGGTTTTAGTGTCCATTAATCTGCACTTAATTTTATTGGGCAAGTGATTTTTGGTCAGTTGTGCTTTTGAGTTATTGCTGTAGAAACTTTTCCTGTTATTATAGGCTAGAAGTGTCTGGATGGGCTTTTCTGACTGTAGTCTGGGTTGCATAATACTATGATCTAAGTTGAGGAAGTGGGGTTTACTTATGTGACCTTAAAGTGTTGGTGCGAAGGCATATTGCTTATGTTTCAAATCAGAAGGATTGGAGTCATGGGTCAAGAGTTGTTCGTTCATCATTCATTTGGTACTGGATTCTTTTAGCCTGAGGAAGGTTCCTAATCTCCTTTAATGTGACATTTGTTCCCTTTCAGCCAATGGAAATTTATGTCGATGATGAGGCCAAGTTGACTCTTCATGGTCTTGTACAGGTATCCCTAACAAACTGAAGTTTAAATCTGCTATATATATTATATATTATATTTGGTTAATAATCTCTCTTTTGTTATCGTTTTACCTGTAGCACTACATTAAATTGAGTGAACTGGAGAAAAATCGCAAGTTGAATGACCTCCTGGATGCATTGGACTTCAATCAAGTTGTTATTTTTGTCAAAAGTGTGAGCAGAGCAGCTGAGCTGAACAAATTACTTGTTGAGTGTAATTTCCCATCCATCTGCATCCATTCTGGGATGTCCCAGGAAGAAAGGTTAGGAACAACATTGTTTTTTGAACTTTATATTTATAGCACACTCAATTAAAGCCTTTTTTATATACTCAATAAAAAAAGCCTTTTGAGATGCTAATAAAAAATGATGTTGCTGACTTATTGGAACTCTCCTCAATTTCAAAAAGCATTAAGCATTTTCTTTTATGGTTAGCAATGCTAGGCTTGAAACCACATTGTCATCCTTGTCAGGCTGAGATTTTATGATTTCACCATGCAATGACTCCTATTTCAACTCTATTGGTTCTTTAAAATTATGATTGTTTGTATCATCTTTAATGGACATTAGTCTTACTTTTCTTATTTGGTTGTTTCTCTCTAATTGATAGTTGGTTTGGGCCTGTTGAATGGCTCAGTCATGTATGTTTTGAGTGTATTCAGACTTTGTTATTGCTGTTTTCTCATGTTTTAACTCCAATTTCTTGAGAGTTGTTGGAATATTTTATCTTAATAGTGAAGATGCTTCTAATAGGGAATGCGTTTAGAGTATTTGGGGTTTTAATAGTTTAAGGGTGAACAGGGGCTTTCTTAGGATCAAGTTTTGTTTTTTCTTTTTTTTTTGGGGGGGGGGTGCGGGGTGGAGTGTGAGGTTGGTTATTGTCCTTGGGGGTGAATTATGCTAATGTTATTGGCTCTAACTACTCAAGAACTTTAGTATCGATCATTCGATAGCTTATTAGCTTTCACACAGGTTTAAGGTAATTTCGATATTGTAGGAATGACCCTAAATCAAGAAAAGGAGATTTCAAATCTCCTCCATGAGAATCCTTTTTTTTTGTGAGAAAAGTTAAAGTATAATTGTATTTGCTGAAATGAGAGAGAGAATATAAAAATGACTGTACATGAGAATATTTGCATCAACTGATTTCATAAGAAGAGGCCTGTATCCAACATCACGTCCTTGTCTTCTTTGAGAATATCTTGGGGTCTTGGTTATGGGAAGGGTTTGAGGGACAACAAAAGTCTTGAGGTTATTAACTTTCTCAATGTTTAACTTCCACTTTTCTTTCTTCACATGTCTCCTATCAAAGAATTTAGGCCCCCAATATCCTGGGGTTGTTTTCTTGTCCTTCCTTTTTAATTATTCTTAATATGTCTCCTACCTCCCCTCCCCTTTTTCCAGTGAGAGCTCTTTGGGGGTTGGTCTTCAGAAGGTGAAGTCTTTCATTGGAATTGTTTGAACTTTGAAGATGATCAACATGGGTGACATGATCCAATGAAGGACCAAGTGGGGCATACCTCTTCAAATCCATTTTTGATGAGTAGTGGGAATGCAGTTCACCTCTTTTTAGAGTGTCCTTGCATCACAAAGGTATAGCAACACTTTTTTGACCCTTTGGCATTTATGGGTCTGACACTGAAGATGTAGAGCTTTCTTTCTCTCCAACTTTTCCCTATCACTTTAAAAGAAGATTCTTTGGCACTATGAGGGCTGCAGTTCTATGGAATGTTAGGTCTGCACAGAATTCCAGAACTTTTGAGAATAAATGTCAAGATATAGGAGCCATTATAGACTTCGTATATGGTTTTCACATTAGGTGAAGATCGGAATTCAAGTTTTAATTCTAAGAGAGTGGTTTGTGGTCAAATTGCTTTTCTCCTGAAAGACAGGTAATATACAAGTTATGGGCAGTGCCGCATTGAGGATGCATTAAACTGAATTTTGGTGGTAGTTTCCTTGGAAAACCTGGGTCAATCAGGTGTATGGGGAGTTTTTAGAGATCATAATTTAATCATTTTGTTGAGCTATGCAGGCCCAGCTGGAATGGTAATGAAGGGAGAAGCTATAACCACAGAAACTATCATGTGAGATTGACTGTAATTATTTGCTATCAAAGGAGATTATCAACTAGTGGTTGTTGTCTTCTATGAACAGCTTAAGGACCTTGGTGTCTTAGAGCTCAATTTACAGAGGCTACAGCCTTGCCATCCAATTGGAACTGTTTGTCAGTTGTATATCCAGGTCTGCCAACAGCTTGGGCAGATAGTTTAAATACTATTGGAGTCAACACGAGAGTACTCAAAAAATGAGGTAGAATTGAGAATGGCAAGGCTAAAGGGAAATCTTTAACTGTTTTTTACACTGTTAATACATTCGTACAATAAGCAAATGGCTGTTTTCTTCCTATAGTCCTACTTCTCTAAAGCATCTTCGGGAGTATTATTATTTTAAATGTACTTTCTTAATTAATGAAAATATTGGTTATATTTTGTGAAATCTCCCCATTTTGCTAGGAGCAGTATGGAATATTCCTAGATTTTTCACCCTTGTATAACCTTTATCTTGCCAACATATTAGGATTATTTCACATGCTATTGTTAAACATCTAGGATTTAAAATTTTAGAACATAAATGGAACTTTCCGATATTTCATTGAAAATTTTTGGTGGGCACTGAACTAACAAAAAGCATGAGCCTATACAATTAAAATGGGAATGTATTCATATTATACTAGAATCCCTTCCATCCCAGGTTTAGCTTATCTATCTGCCATTTGATTCAATTCTCTTGGAATCCATCTGAGACTACAGTTTAAAGAGGAAGGAGTGCCATGGATTTCAAGGGAAAGTGAGAGACAGGTATCTAACTTGCAACCCTAAACATAGTCACTTACCAAATTATTATGATTTTAAAAATAGAAAAAAAGCTAAACAACAGGAAAATAGGATTCTTAATCTAATGAGTTATTATCGTCCAAGCCTTATTCCAATGTTATCGGCTCAGTTACAAGAAACCAGGCCTTATCCCAATTTTATGCTGTATCCATTGTTAAATGAAAAGAAAAACAGGGGAAGTAGATATGTTGGTTCTTAATATTATCTTAATTGATATGCACATTTTTGCTATGGTGTTTGGAGTTTTATATGTGTAATTATTCCTTTTTCTGAATCCATGAAGTTTCATTAGCAAATTTCATGCTTCTGATTTTCCAGATATTTTAATTATTCCTTTCTCTTAATTTTATTAGATTTTCCAGATATTTTAATTGAATTAACAAAAAATATCCCCCAAAAATTTCCATTTCTGCATAGCTAAGCATGTTAATTTAGGAACCAAGTTCCAAAATTTAATGTGGGGCTTCAAAGCCTGATATTATTTTACATGATTTTCTCTAAAATCTCTGTTTTCTTTTGTTGAGTTTCCTTTTGACTTTGTAATGTGTATTAGCATAGCTGCTTCTGATTCATCGTCTTTGAATTGATATATATATATATAGATAGATAGATAGATAGACACACACAGACACTTATTATTCCTACTATAAGTCATGGAAAAAAGTTCCGTTAGTTTTCTGGATTTTTAACGAGGATATCTAAGTTGTATCAGCTTTTTACAGGCTGACACGCTACAAAGGATTCAAGGAAGGGCATAAAAGAATTCTTGTTGCAACGGACTTGGTTGGCAGGGGGATAGACATTGAACGTGTTAACATTGTTATCAACTATGACATGCCAGATTCTGCTGACACCTACTTGCATAGGGTAGGCTCCCCCCATCTGATCTCTTACTTCTGGTGATGTTTCATCGTGCCCTAATAAGTTATATTAAAGCTGTATTTTCTTCTTGAATGTCATAAAAAGGTTGGAAGAGCAGGTCGTTTTGGCACCAAGGGGCTTGCAATAACATTTGTGTCATCTGCTTCCGACTCTGATGTTCTGAATCAGGTAAGAATATTAAACTTTCAAATGGAACTTCCTTTTCTGGCTCTGGTGAAAAGTTCTTTGTGGATATCATTATTGTTGGTTGGTTGGAAATTGGAATGCAGGTTCAGGAACGGTTTGAGGTGGATATAAAAGAGCTCCCAGAGCAAATCGATACTTCCACATACAGTATGTCTCTTTTCCTTAAAGTTCATGAACCAGTAAAAGTATTCGCTTGGATTTTACCTCGACTATGGCTTTAGTTTAGTGGGTCATAGAGTTGCTGTGCTTGGTTTAATACAGAATCAATCAAGTTGCCTTGTTTTTAATATGTCGCTTACATTGTGATTGATTTTTCACCCTTGGTCTCCCATTTTGGGTTGATTTATCCATCTCTTAGGGTTTCATTTGTTTTCTTGTTTGCAGTGCCATCTTGATGGAAGTTAATTGAGCGGCATTGAGGCCTCGGTGTAAATTTATCTAGGGGGATGAAGAGCTAGCTTAGGTTGCCTTGTCAAATGGAGGACAGCACAAAGTCGACAGTCGTGTGGACACAAGCATATAATATGATGGAGGTGTTTCGATGGATGTAGATTAACAAAGTCTGATTCTAAAGAGGGACGCCGGGAGAGAACGAAATTGTGTGTTCTACGTAATTTTATTATTGTAGTTTTTGATTGGGGAAGGTAGTTGAGTGTCAAATGTGATAGATTACTAAATCTAGGCTGAAATTTTTTACTTGGATAATTGGTAAAATACCCCATAGCTAGCTAGTTCCCGTGGATCTCTGTTAATTTGGCATCTGCTAATTTAATAACGTTGCTGCAACAGTATTAGTCTGTTAGATTTGAGCTGCCTTTCTGTTATTGCAGAAATTTTACTTTTTTACCACCCTTGAAAGCGCATATATTTTTTTAATGTGTAACTTCTGCCTGCTTCAGTACATTTTTTTTTATTAGGAGAGAGAGGCAAGCTGTTGTCGTCTGCATAACATGTATATGTTGAAGACTTGAAGAAGTTGGGGTACGGTGAACTATCCAACTGGTTGAGTGGGGTTGTTCGACAGTGTGCGGAATTTAGGGGGTGGATTTGGCTCGAGTCGAATAGTACAAGGTTTGAGCTCGGTTCACCAAGGGAGTACAAGGTTCGAACTCGTAAGCTCGAGCTTGGTTTGGCTTGGCTAGAAATTTTTTTTTTTTTTATAAAAATTAAAAAATTATATATAAAAAATATTTTTTATTTGATAGTTAAAAGGTAAGAATTATAATAATTAGTTATTATTATATATGAAAATAAAAAAAAAATTATATATATTATTTTTTATAATTATTTATATAATAATAATAATTAATTATTATTATATATAATTTTATATGTATGTATGTATGAGCATTGGGCACAAGCTTGGCTCGAGTAGCTGCTCGCGGCCGCTGGAATCGTTTGGATCAATGTGGAAAACTTTGGGGGTGCCCCTCTTGCTTTTGATCGTTTCAGATGACGGATCTAATCAGATTGGCTGACCAAGAAGCCTTGGAGCAGCTTACGAGGTTTCAATTCTCTGAACGTCACTCGCACAAGATTGAATCAACTTTACTGAGGAAGAGGAGTTGAATTGATAATCATCGCCACCGTTATTGCAGAATCAGCCAAGGTCACAGGCAAGGCAACAGTAGTGGTGGAAACTTTCCTGCTTCGGTTCTTTTTCAGTTTTTTCTGATGCTGCTACTGCTATTGTGTTAGTGCCTTTGTTTCAAAATTTGATACTATAAGACTAATCTGTGTGGGGCATTTCATTCTTCTTCCGCCTTGGTCTCCACTCTCCAATCAACAAATCAAACGACGTGCAAGAAAATTTTGATGTCGACTACAATAGTGATAATGGCTTAAAGTCTTTTTTCATTCCATTATCCTCTCATTCTTCTTCTATAAGACTGGCCAGTTGGATAAATTTGAATGAAGTGAATTCAAAGAATGGTTTCCCATATTATCTCCATTTTAACACTTCCTTTATGGTTATCGGGGGGCAGTAATTTAAAATTCTCCATTTTAAGTTTTTACCACGCATTGGCATATCCATCCCACTTGCTTTTTGGGGGTTATTTCTTAAGGCTCAGTTTGGAAGGAATACAAGTGGCATATCTTTCCCACTTGCTTTTTGGGGGTTATTTCCCGAACTGAACCTAATTGACCAATACGTTGGTCCATAAATCCTTCATTTATTGATGAACTAATTTAACATTTTTACTTTGCTTTATCAGTTGGAAAAGATAATAAAGACAAACGTTGTTGGAGCCTGGAGGGACTCAATCGCCCCTTGGTATCTGAAAAATTTAGACAATGGGTTCTGTTTCATATTTGCTGTCTGTAAATGATCAAAACAAAGATCACTGGACACATCGCAAGGCTAATATACCGATTTTGAAAAGCGTCTTCATTGACCATTCCATGAATCCATGTGTGAGACAGTTAATATTGCCCGCAGTGTCACGGAATTAGCTATCTTATGGAAAATATGATGAAGAAACAGAAGTTCATTTATTCTTAGCCAACTGTGTGAACTTTATCGTCTTAGAAATATTTGTCATGATGATGGTTTTCAAAACCGGACCGGATGGTCAGACCAGAAAAATCGGGAACTGGTCAGGTGATCGGATTTTTTAAAAAATCGTTGATTTTGGTCAGCAAACCACTGACCTGGGCGGTTAACATTTGAACGATTTTGATTATTTTTTAATATTTTTTATCAGAATGGGCCGACTGTTTGACCCAGTAATCGGACCCCTGACCGGTTAGCTCTCTGGATCGGCTTTAAAAACCATGGTCATGACCATCATGAGCATATTTCCTGGGCTACTCAATAATAGAAACATTACAAGTCTAAGAGGAAAACTATCTGGTTGCAACAGATTTAGCAGATCGGCAGAAATTTCGTTGAGAAATGTACAAGGAGGGGGTACAGTTTAATATTATTAGCAGTATTTCTAGTTTCTACTGTTTCCTTCGCAAAAAGTGTTTTTCTCTCCAAGTAATGTATTCTTCTATATGTTTTGGATATCACATAACTGCATGTGCATGTCTTGATTTTTGGCACTGGAAATCTTTTAATTTAGTTATGAATCTCATCTGATGTATAAGAATTAAAATATCGATTTTATATCAGACATATGATATTGGTATCTGTGTATCTAGATATGCTTGGATATACCATATCGGTATAATACCCACTTGAAGGTATCTCTGTGTATCCTCCATATTTTAACTTAGAAGGAACCTTTATTTGGCAGCTAAGCTGGGTTAGAGGGTCTTGTTGCAAAGCAAAACGTCGTCTGTATGCGGATATTTTGGGTATTTGCTTTATGAATTTTCATGCATGTTCTTAGTTGTATTCTATTGTGTTGAGAACAGTGAACTTTACAAGGATCATGATTCCTGACTGTAGGCATCTTATGTTTGTTTTTTTTCTTGGGTTTGGACATATTAATAGAAGAACTCCATTAATTTTGAGCATACAGATAAGACCGAATATGACAGCAATTCAGCCATACACTTCCAATTATATATTGGATAAATGCCTTCTTGCCTATAAAAACTGGCATTAATTTACGTCCTATAGGGTGAAGTTGTGAAATTGAAAAGTAGAATTTGAATTGGCATTAATTTCACTGATTTTCCAAGATTTCCAATCACTCATGGCAGCAATTTAAAGGACTCTAAGGCATACAACTATGTTGCCATATATATCAATGAAAGTAAAGTTTTAAAATGAGGCTGAACTTGTGTAATCAAACACATCACTCATTCAAAAAAAAAAGTGGAGGACTGAGAACACATTTGGGCGATCCTCAAACTTCTGTCAATCTCATGGTGAAATCATTTTATCTTGTAGGAATGAATGGTTCTACTTTACAAGGCACAACTTTGGGTTCTGTCATTTGCTCACATTCGGGAGAACTCCATTTTTTTTCTTGTATTTGTAGGGTATTTTAGCTCTTGCACTTGTTTTCACCAAGGTTTGGTCGATTTTGGTATGTTCAAATGCCAATGTGATTTCTTACTTTAATGTGAGAGATTATGGAGCTGCAGGTGATGGTAGTACAGATGATTCCCAGGTACTAGTAAGTTTCAAAAAATCAATACTAGTAAGTCCCAATATGCCTATTTACAGGTGTTTCAGGACCCAAGTTTCAATTGAATTTCCTCCTGGCAATGGTATTAATTTTCTCTCTCTCTCTCTCTTATTTTCAGGCAGTCTTGAAAGCATGGAGTGCAATGTGTAAGACACCAACAGGCATTCCTACCATGGTTGTTCCAAGCGGGAAAACATTTTTGGTGAATCCAATATCCTTCGATGGCCCTTGCATGGCTAAGAAAATCAGCGTTCAGGTAGACTGGAATTAAAAAAAAAAAAAAATGAAGAGAAGCTTTGCTTAATTGTGAAAAATCATGAATAACAATCTTAACATTTTCACAAATTGTATTGAATTTCCAATCACATCAAGATTCTCATTGAATTTTTTTGTTATATTTTATACTAACAGTGACTGGTGCAGTGCAAAGGTTTGAATTAATGGCAAGAGTGATCGAAGTGCTGCTGGCTCTACTCTTGCCATTACCATCTATTTTTAACGGATGTAGGACATAGGGGATTCTACAGTTATTTCTTCTAATTAAAAGATAAAAAATAAAATTTTAAATGCATTTTCATAATTATATTTCTATTTATATATATACATATATATATATATATATTGTCTTTAAATCTGTTTCTTTTTAATTAAAGATAAATAATTAATGAGAGTAAGACAGGTTAAAGCAGAGCGCTCTCTCTCTCTCTCTCTTTCTCGTTCCATGAAGATAGAAAACCTTGGATAACCCATAAACCCTCCAACCTTGATGCAAGTAGGATTTGATCGCAGGTCTCTAGTACAAATTTCATATCTTACCACAAAGTATATTATCATTATGGATTCAGGGTTTTTTAACCAAATATACCTTCTAGGGGTTTGGACCGGGTGGTCAGACCATTTGACCATCCATATTAAAAAGGAGACCATTAATTAACTGAATGCAATGGCTTTATAACTCACCCATAATTTTGAAAACCGGACCTGGAGTACTGACCGGTTCCCAACCCCAACAGTCTGATTGTCTGACGATCCGGTTTTTAAAACTATGGTGGGTTACGCAGCCATTGCATTCAGTTAATTAATCTGGTCTCCTTTTTTAATACGGATGTAGTAAAGTCATGGTTTTCAAAACCGGACGGTTGGATCGGAAAAACCGAGAATCGGTCAGGTGATCGGTTTTATTTTCATCAAAATCAGATTTTTGTCAAAAAATATTGGTTTGGTCAATAAATCGCTGATCCGGGCATTCAATCCATTCAATGGTATTAACCGTTTTTTAACCAGGGAACCGAACCCCTAACCGATTTGTTATTCGGGTTGGTTTTAAAAACCTTGATTAAAAGCATAAGAATGGGTAAGGTAGTTGAAAGGGGATGTAAGGAGAGAGTTTGTAAGAGTGTAAAAACCCATGAAAATCTGCATCATAGATTTTCCCTTTTTAATTTTGTTTTTTTTTTGTCAGAGAGGGCTGTTCGTTTGGACGGGATGGTCGTACCCTTCGACCCAAGAACCGGACCCAGAATGATTCCCTGTCTGGTCCGATTTTAAAAACCTTGCATTTTCCCCTTGTTTTTGGAATTAGAACAAGAAAAATACATTAAAAATAAGTGATGAGAATCTCATGCATCTCTGTGTAACTTTTCATGTTATTTCAGTTTATTGGTCAGTTGTTTTTCTCATATCATATCTTTTCCATATTATAGTAGAACCCAATTAAAAATTCAAAAAATGGCCAAAAACTGTTCCTGGTTGAACGATTTGATGGTCCAACCACCCAGGTCAGCGATTCGCTGATCAAATCAACAGTTTTTGGCCAAAAAATAGTTTTGAGGTTAAACGGAGGTGACTGATTCCCAATTTTTCCGGTCTGATTTTGAAAACATTGAAAATATGAGATAGAATTGGAAAAGTTGAAGTCTCAATACGAAAATCGAAATAACCACTTTTACCTCTTTTTTTGTAGATAATAGGAAATATCATTGCACCGAGCAAAACTGATGCATGGAAGGGGAAGGACCAAAGCACATGGATAAGGTTCGCCAAGGTTAGTGGACTCAGTGTTAGTGGTCCAGGCACAGTTGATGGGCGCGGTTCTGCCTGGTGGGATCAGTCTTGCAGATATCATCATGTTCAGGTGCATGAAACTATATAAAAATGTATATTAGGTCCTGTTTTAGGTTTACAGGAATAGGTTATTTCAGTTTCAGCTGTTTTGGTTGGGTGGCATTTGAATCCCATTTCTATTATTGGTGGAATGGCATTCACCTATTTGAGGGAATGGCTATTTCTTTCCTCTCTTTTGAAAATGAAATCTTATTATAATTGATTTCAATTTCTATTCTAATTCTTATCTAAATTAAACAGATTGTGGAAATAGACCATTTCCTTTCTGATTCCAATTTCGATTTTGACTATTAACCAAACAAACCCTTAGTTCTTTTGATGAGTTGCAGTCCTACAATATCTCAATTTGTTTATTTTCTTTTTATATTTAAACTAACTTGATTTATTAATTTTCTAGGGTTGCACCACGTTGGCACCAACTGTAAGTATTGTCTTCAAAACATAATTCTCTTTGGCAAGTGATTACTAATAAACTTTACTGTGCATCTAAATGTGGGTGCTCTCTAATATGAATTGGTTTTATTGTGAGTTTCAAAAATAAATTGATTCTTAAATAAAAGAAACATTGAAAAAATGTTTTTGTTTTTTTTTAAACATTGAAAAAATTCTTTGGCAGGTGAACATATTTTTTTTTCTTCTAATTTGACAATTCAATACTCCTTAAATAGGGACGTTTTCATTGAAATATTAGGTTTGCCTCCCAAGAAAAGTAACTTGTATCTGAGATGATAACACTCCACACCAGTTAAAAAATATGAGGTCCACAACTACTGAATCTCTCACTGTGGTTTCAAATATGTTATCACTGGTGTGGGGCATTATCGTTGATTCCACAGCCCTCTACACAGCCTTCGTGTTGAGCTTATCCAAATTGCTTGGCTGGGCTGCGACAGTAGAAAGGATTGGGAATACTTTACAGAAGGACCAGATCTGATCTGAAGTACTTCATTATCTATCAGCGAGGTCTGGATGTTAACTGCCACAGTAATGGTGACGTGCTGTTTTGAACTACTTTGGCTGTTGGGGGCCAACAGCCTATGCTGTTTTGAACATTTTTGGAAATGACATGTTACCATAGAATGCGGTGAAATAATAATTGCCCCTTATTTATTTTTTAACCATAAACATGGGTTAACTTTGGCTGTTGGGGCCAAACAGCATAGGCTGTCGAGACAGTTTTTGGATTGGGCACATTCTCGGCAGTTCACCTATTCACGTCCATGCTTAGATTTTTAGTAAAAATAAATTAAGATGTAATTATTAATTTATCCATTCTCAGGATAATGTGGCATTCCCAAAAATTTTCTCAATAGCATAGACTGTTGGTCTCCAACAGCTAAAACTTTTCCCATAAACATAGACATGGCCGTGAATTGGTGAACATGTCCACCCTAAAAACACTCTCAACAGAGCATTGGCTGTTAACCCCCAACAGCCAAAATTAACTCCCGCACTGCCTACAGTTGATTAGTTATCCTTTGGGGATGTTAATAGGGTATCCATGTTGATTGGGTTTTACCCAACCCGTTCTTCTTCTTTGGTGAGACAAGCCGTTCTTATTAGGCCCTTCTTGATATTAGCAAATGGGTTAGATTTAGATTTGATATTAGTTTTTTTTTTTGGTTGTTTGCGGTCTTTATATGGTCCATTTTAGTAAACTCAAATGGGCTCCTTGTACTCACAAGTCACAATTGTTCCCAGGCCATCCGTTTCGATTCCTGCAAAGGATGCCAACTCTACAACATTCATATAATCAATAGTGCACAGACTCATGTCCTCATAATCGGGTGTGATTGGTTTCATCTTGACACCATTATCATCAACTCTCCAGATTTCAGTCCAAACACTGATGGAATCCACATTCAATCCTCTCAACATGTCTTCATCAGTAGGGCAAACATTGCCAGTGGTCTCTCTCTCTCTCTCTCTTTCTCTCTCTCTCTCTCCCCTACTACAGACTCATGAGTTTCTCTGTGATGGTTATCAGGTGATGACTGTATCTCAGTTGGAGATCACACATCAGATGTTAGTATCAAAGGTATTTTTTGTGGGCCTGGTCACGGTATAAGGTGGGTGTAATTTTTTTCTATGATTTCTCAGAAAAAATTCCTATTTTTTCTCATCCATATGAACACATTCTCTCTTTATCTCTGTGTTTGGTCCTTGAAATATTCCCAACTACACTAATTCAGAACCTAATGTAGGAGTTTGAACTGCATACAGTTCTATTCATAATCATGATATACCATGCCAGCTTCATAGCCAAAAGTATCTGAATGATAAGGGATTTCATGGCTGGCCCAGTATCCTCTTGTCTCAGTAGAGATGTAGAGGATTAGTAGTGCCCCAAAAGTTTAAAAGGAGCCCTACCAACTTTGGCCGGATTTGGGTATCAGATAAATGGGTGTCCATTCATGCCTCTACTTTCTGTTGGGTGTTAGTGCTGAGACCGTAGCTTTCTATCGATTGATGTGATAGTTCTATCTCCTGAGACCTCTATATATGACATTCTAATGTGTATTTTTGCACTTGTACTGCTGATATAGTATTGGAAGCTTAGGTAATGGAGGAAGTTATGTGCAAGTGGAAGATATTTATGTGGGACACGCCTACTTCTTCAATACTACGAATGGAGTACGAATTAAGACATGGCAGGTATAAAATCAGAAACCATCATCTCCACTCTTGTGGTAGATATGAACCTTCTTGTGGTAATGGATCAATCGGTTTAAAACCGGCCTACCTGAAAAGGCCTAAATTAAAAAAAAAAAATTGAAATAAATCTGACCGTGTACCCTATAGACCATTTGCCAAAAATCTGGGTCGTTTCAGACTTTATATTTTATTCAGCTAAATTAGGCTAGATTGAAGATAACCAAGTTCAACCAGAACTCTGGAACCAACTACAAATTGGATTGGCCAGTTCCAAGAATTTCAACCTTGTTCAATTTGTAAATCACATCTTGTGGGTGACAATAACCTTTTTCCCTTCTGGTTTTTGTTTCTTTATTTGATAGGGAGGAAAAGGATACGCTCAACGAATTACATTTGAGAATATAAACTTCACCACTGTGGAAAACCCTATAATTATTGATCAGTACTACTGCAACATACCTTATGGATGCAAGGACATGGTCTCTCTCTCTCTCTCTCATTTCACAATTTCACATAGATATAAATTGATAAATTTGTATGTTTATTACAGCCGACTGGTGTTAAAATAAGCCAAGTGACCTACAATGGAATGATTGGAACATCAAGAAGTGAAGTGGCAATCAATCTCAACTGCAGCGACCGTGCTGCTTGCACCGGAATAAGGTTAGAGTCAATAAAATTAGAAGCAGCTAGTCCTGGAAAACAACTCAATGCCAACTGCAATAATGCATATGGAAAAACAATAGGAGTCGTTGAACCAAAAGCTCCTTGTCTCAAAAATTTCAACTGAATAAAGTAATACATTCTTTATTTTTTTGTTGAAAAATAAATAAGATGGGAGTAACAGTACATTGCAGATTGAACCATCAAGAATAGTACACAAGTTTTACTCGCTCTGGTAGGGGTGTATCAGACTGTATCGGGGTCTCGCTCTCCTTTTTTAGTTTTTTTAAACCTGATTCAGAGGGATCAGTGTAAGGCCTGTCTACGCCCTGAACCGGGTTAAACCCCATGTAGGGGTATATCAAGAAACCCCCAATACGATACATACTGACCGCCCGATATGTATTGAAATTTCAAAACACCCCTCCCCCCCCCCCCCCTAGTTGCCTGATTTGCAGGAAGGAAATATAATTGGAAAAAGAGTCCTGTATGTGGGCCCCACATGAAGGTCCAACACGATACAGCCCAAAATGTATTGAAATTTCAATACACCCCCTGTAGTTGCCTGATTTGCAGGAAGGAAATATAATTGGAAAAAGAGTCCTGTATGTGGGCCCCACATGGGCCTACTTTTGGCTTTTCTTTTTCATAAATTTTATGATTTTTATGGATTTAGATTTTTTTTTCAATTCTTCTATCATTGTGCCTAGTTGGCATGGCAAAAATTGGGTTCGAGTATGATACCACATCCTACTGGAAAAACTTGTAACAAATCAACCAGCATCATAGAATTGGCAACCAATCAGGCGGCATTTATCAAAATTCACAATAAGGTTTTGATTGATCAAAGCCCTTCAGGTATCATACCTTTCCAGCAATGGGCTTTTAACATCCCCTTATAATCTCTTGTATTGCCATGGTAGGGGATGGCCCTTACAATTGGGCCTGTCTTTAAAGCCAATTAGGTCGGTGAAAGCAGATGTGCCCTGTTTGTAGAAGATCCCAATTCGGTTATCCTGTTGGAGGCATATGCCCCACAGTTGTCTGCTTTCTCAAGTCTTTGTCACCATGTGCAGAGGGTTATGCAAGAAGTGACAAATAATCCACTTTAAAAATCAATAATAATCATCTTAGAACTTAAAAAAAAAATCATTATGTAATTTAAATATTGATCTATGAATTCATGATCATTGGAACCGAAGACCGGATCTGCTAGGCACAAGCACATCCTTGTGAGGACATAGTAGCAAGCATTCAATAAATATTTGGGCAACTGTCTCGGAAATTCACATTGAATCATTTCAACGAGGATAGGCTGAGTATTTGTGGGTAGGTGTCAAATTTCACTGAACGCATAACTGCATACTCACTACTCAATGTGTCCAATTTCGTACTTCTTTGTTGTCATAAATGTTTCTGTGCTTTAATATTCATACAAGTTTAATAATTAAATGAAATATGATTTTAGCCATAAAAAAATGACGCATGTATCATATTAAATCTTCGTAAAATACATCACTTAGTACCAATACACCTCTGCCAATAAACAGGTGTATAGATACTTTGAAGTTTTAACCATGAGTGTGCCTACCTAGTCTAAAGTCTAAACTAAAGCAGTCCCAGGGGAGAAAAAAAGCGGTTCAAAAAATAACAGTTCAAAACTCCATGCATTTTTGTATACACTCCTTAGTTTTCAGGTGCATGATTATGGACCGATGGAGGCTCAGTAGGCGATTTCTCTGGGTGGTTGTAGAAGAGACTAACGTTCAAATCTCCCTGCCATCAGAGTTGTAGGGTTATGGGTGTGGGGGAGGTTACCCCCGCTGTGTAGCCCAATGAAGTGTGAAAAAACAAATAAAAGAAAAAACAGAGGGTTGATGGAATGAATAAAAAGTTATATATTTACATCTTAATTACATTTTCAATAGTTGTACAAAGCACATGATTAAGGATACATACCAAAAATTACATTCAACGCCTATCAAGAAAAATTTCATAAACTTCAACCACTTTATGATCTCAGGTGCAACTCCTGGATAAAACAGTAAAACAATGCTCAAGATAGATGGAGGCCCTGGCTTTGGATAAAGAGATAATAGTCACACAGACAACTTTTGAATCGTAATTTCCTTGAGTGAAGACACTAATCGGTGGAACACCTTCAGGTTATGGCCAGTTTTGTCCTAACAGTAAAATGAAGACAGGTAAGCAAATGTTCAAACACATTTCAAGTAAACAATTTGAGCAGGAAATGAACAGACCGTGGTGAGCTTACCTTTGGAGTTCAGACGCAAACAAACAGCAGCAAAGCATCCGAAAGTGAGATTACCCAATGAACAAACTGGGGTGAGCTTACTTTGCCACTTCTAGTTTGCATCCGAAGTCCAAAGGTAGAAGGTGAATAGTGAAAAAAGAGAATCATAACATAGGCATTTTCATAATCTTATCCCTCATTGTAACATTAGATTAACGGAATTGAACTTAAATGTATATTTATGAAAGTTCATGCCCTAGAGACTACCCCTAAAGTACAAGGTACCTATCTGCAATTTTCCCTATAATATATTTATTGATAGGACAGAATCTCATTCATATCCAACACATGAGAAGTTCCAGCCCGTGATGGACCTTATCTGTAATTCATTTCCTGATTGGAAGTTAACTCTAGTCCACGTTACAAACATCTAGATTACTTCAGATTTACTACTGAAAAGCTGCATGGATTGACTTTGAAACTCACAAGTTGACCAAGCAGGATAAAGTGCCCAACATGTCATGTTTAGCTGGACCAGAGTAGACCAAGCCCTGAACCAAGAAAAACACAGACCAAGATCCTATCCAGAGGGTCTGAGGTACTAGAATCACAACCAACTTGGTTATAACTGGCAAGCCGTTAATCTGGTATTTTGACAATAAACCAGCTAATTTTGTTGCTCTCTTTCAAAATATCTTATATATCCTCTATAGATTAAAATTTAGTATGTTATGATGTACTAATGCCCCCCACACAAAGACATAATAATGTCTCAGTCTTAATCAGGTCAAAACAGGTAAAACCAATCCTGACCCTATTATAATCAGAACTCAATACAGATATATAACTAATCCTATTAATAGTCAAGATTGAAAAAGAAGACCCAAACCCCTTGTAATAGGGTCAGGTTAGGTCAATCACTTCACCAATAATCAAACAAGCCCTTGGGCTTATGGAAGAGATTAGGTGCCTGTTTGGGAGGGCTTTCATGCAGTGGATTCTGGCTTTGCAAGGTGGGCTCCACATGGAAAGCCTAGAAGCTATGTTGGTGAAAAACCTGGAAAGCCCAAGTATGCTAATTCAACTGCAAAATTGACTTTCCAATGAAGTTAATTCTAGTAGCTTCTTCAAAGTGGCTTGGTTAACACAGCTCAATCAAAGCCAAAGCCCTCCCAAACGAGCTCTAGGAAATAAAAAATTCCAATTTTTAGCGAGGCTGCTAATTTGCACAAAGTTTCCAGCATGCCATGATGATACTGAGAACATAAATGGTGAAACAATTGCATAAGAGTAACAATTAAGTCAGTGGTAAATTGTACCTCACTTAGTAACTCAAGTCTCTCTAAAATTGGAAGCAACTTCCCGCACAATAAAGATATGTCTTGTCCAGAATCAGACTTGACACCATGTATGGCTCTTTTAATCGGTCCACTGATTTCATAAATGAGAGAATCATCAAGAGATAACTGATACATGAAATAGTTGCATGCAAATAACATCACCAAGCAGTTAGTAATTCTACCTGTCACGAAAGTGGATGAGGATAATATTAAGCACATGCTCTGCAAGTGGAAGAAGTAGAGTAATAAGCTGATCCCTGTTGCCAGCAACCTGGCACATTTCAACCATTGCAATGTATCTCCTGTATTTGGAAAACCACTGTGAAGATCACATAAAAAAACAAAAACCTAACATTTGAAAATTGCAATGCCTTTCATAGGTTAATGATATGTTTCATGGCTGGCCAAGTACAACACGTCAAGTACATAATAAAGCATAAAATTTTCCTTCTCGTTTAAAATAAAATTTACTTCAAATGAAGGATGCATAGTTGTTAGTTTGAATGCATGTTCTGCAGAATTCCATGAAAAGACTCATTTAATTACACTGGAAACAAAATTGACTAATCATAATTCCAAATTGGATGTCCATTATGCCCAATTATCCAAATCCAATTATCTTGGGCTCAGATGATGTACACGTATTGGACCAAACATGGATTTAGAAAGTAGGATCTATTTTATAATTGGATCAAACTCAGGTATTCTCCTATTTGATTCACTTAACATCCAAGTCTTATTCTCTTTCATATAGACATAATAGCACACACACACACACACGTATATTCTAAGCAATGTTTTAAAATGCAGAGGCGTGACACGAAGCGCTCTACTACCTAGAAGCATGAGGCATGGTTCAGAGCGTAAGAGGCGTAAGCCTCCTGAACGCAAGGAGGTGTAAGCCTCCATAAGAGGGGGGCTGAGGAGGAAGAAGAGGAAGGAGGATCTCATTTTCCTTCCCATCTCTTTCCTTTTCTTTCTTTTCCCCTTTTTTCTTATCTTTCTTTTTCTTTCCCTTCTCTTTCTTTTCCTTTTCTTTCCTTTCCTTTCCTTTCTTTTTTCTTTTTTTTTTGTCTTTTTATATGAGGCGTGCATGAGGTTTACGCCTCTAGTACACCTCATGAAAAAAGCACACGCTCAGAGGTGTCACCGCCTCTGGCATACGCCTCAGGGCATTTTGGGGGTGCCTCCAGGGGCACACCTCCCATACCTTTTAAAACACTGATTCTAAGTATACAAGTCAGAGTCATACTCATACATACTCCCTTTTAGATCGTTGATTAAAAACCAACCCAATTCAAATTCAATCTCACACCCCTAGGTCCAACTTTATTTTGGATCGAATTCAGTGTAGCAATTTTGCTAATCAAATCAAACTTGGATGCCAATGGAGCAGTAAACTGTTAGAGACCATAAATTATTGGTAATAATTTACAGTGAAGCCTTAGGCGGATCAATCAATAAACATAACTAAACTACAGTGAAATATTCTTTACGAATTGACATAATTGGTCTTTATGAATTGATCAATCAAAAAACATAATTGACCTTAGGCAGATCAATCAATAAACATAATTGGTCTATCTAGGCTAAGGTACATATAAATATTCTTTATGAATTGACTCACAAGATTGAAGGGGAGAATAACTATGGAATTGGGTTTCAAAACTCCTCCATCTTTTTCATATGAGGTATTATCATTAACTGATGCCACCATTTGAATTACATGGCTTGGCTAATGCGCAATGTCTAAAACCAATAGGTACATCGGTTCTCAGTAACTTTGTTGTGTCTGTTTTCTTCATCAATAAACTAAAGGGAGAAAAATAAATATTTGAGGAAAACAAGTTAAAAGTGAGTGAATTTAATTTGCAAGTTGACTCATGTACAGTAAGGACCTATTACTAACTGTATCACGAGAGAGCATCTAATCCTTGCGAATCAAGCTTCATGATCTTGATATTATTATTTACAAATTGTTCTCTTCTCGGCATGTACTTTTTCCAATATAAAACTGTTAAGCCATTTTCATGAGATGCCTTATAATTATTGACAGTGGTTTTGGACAATGCAAACTTAAATACTTCCAATTTGAGTATAAGGATAGAAGATACAAGTTGTCTCTTAATGAAAATCAAATCCAAAATTAACAGTTAAATTCAACACAGTAAAACTTAACAGCTCTGATATCAAAATAGAGGAAAAGAAAGACAAATCTGAAAGGAATGAGTAGAACAAAATACGGATGTGAAAATGTCCACAAGATAGCATACCTTTTCTGGATATTGTCAGATGAAGATACACAGTCTTGTTTTACACATATATTAATTATTTCATCAACTTCCTGCCTTGATAGCTCATTAATGTCTTGTATCTAGGAAACCATAAAAAAGTATCTAGTAACCACTGTTCAAACTCTGAGAATAAGGAAAAACACCCCAAAAAGTTCAATCATAGAAGCCATATTACCTTGTTCAGTAGCAAGGATTTTTCCTCGGACGCTCTCTCGAGAGTCATGGTTACAGTATTAAGTAGAGAAGCAAGTAAACTCAATGTGGGCTGCTGCTGCCCAGCAGAAGCATTATAATCACCAGGGGAATCTATAGCCTGCAAACCACAAAGTTATGTTTTGATAAAAAGAAAAGAGATCCACCTTCAAAGCATTAATGATTTTCTAGAAACTTTTAGAGATCACATAGCAACCAGGTCACTACCACAACTCCAGTATACATACCTGCAACCTCAGGGACTTCTTTGTGACCAGAAAATAAAGGTATGAGTTCAGACAAAAGCATAGTCGGAACAAGAACAACTCTGTCTTTCTTTGGTTCTGATCATTGATAATGAACATACAATTGTTCAGTACACTGATTATATGAATCTTAAAATTTTATATATTGTATATCTCATAAGAAATAATTGCATTACCTCGAGAGGTCGTAATGTTTGATGGAAACTAAAGGATTCTACATCCCTAGAAAAAATAATGCACATCATCCCAAAAAGCCCTTGAATGAAACCATATTCATCATTCTCTTCATATGGCCAAACCTACAGGATACCCAAAACATCATTGCATTTTCAAATTAAGATTGGATAAAGCCAACTTACATTGCCAACAACATATAATGTGTTAGACAAATGAGCACAAAACCACTTTTAAGGATTCACACCGAAAATGAAGTTGTCATTGTGCTTGGGTTGCAATGAATAAGCATAAAGCCCACATTGTGCCTTGTATTAAGGCCAACTAACAAACAATATGCCAAGGCAAACATGGAGCCAATTTACCAAAAGGGCAGGCTCTTGATATCTCAATGTTTTTCCTTTTCATTATTAAATCTTGTATACATCAAGTAAAGGCCCTCACCTTGCTTAGAATGCCAACGACAAGGTTAATCTGCTCCAATGCTAACTCATCAGCATCAGAAACATCCCGCCTAAGAACTTGGTCAAAGAGCAATTCATGTCCCTTGACAAAATCAATGACCTCACGAACAATTTTGTTCTTCACCTATTCCACAATCAGTTAACACTAATAATATTTATAACATGAAAACTAAAACAGAATGCACAAACAAGATGAGAACAATGAGAATCCCAAGAATACCAAAGTGCACCCAGAAAAATTTTTGCAAGCTAAACTACTATTCAAATAATGAACATCCACAATTACTGGAAATCATAGCTTGGCATTACTAATTAAATAATTATGCTATTAAATTACAAAAATAGACAGCAGCTACATGCCCAACAGCAACTGGTAGAATAAAGTAGGGAGAAACAGTTCACAAAGAGAATGCCAATATATAAACGAAATAGAATCTACAAAGAGTATCACTTCGCTAAATTCCAATTTATAAAGGAAAAAGACAAGAATTCTGACTAAGAAAAGCTGAGGGTAATTAACCTCAAAAAAGTCAGACGTATCCACCAAGGATGTCAGAGAAGAAACAAGTCTAAGAATTGGCACTACAACCATTCTTTGCATATCAATCTCCATAGGTACATTTCTGCGAACCTTGGCATCAATAGACCTAAAACCTCCCTGATAAAAATGCTTCCATCAGCCTAAGTAAAGTGGAATAAAAAAAAGATGCATACACAAACAGTACCTTCATCTGCAGTCCAGTTATTCTGCATGAAGCAAGCTGTTCTAAAGCACCCATGGAAAATAAAACCTGTGCACCAGCCTTCCCATACTTGTGACTGATCCTCAATAGAAAAGCAAGTTCAGCCTCCAGAGTACACAATCTTTGCAGTGAATCCAGTGAACGCCAACCATCCTAGGAAAGAAGACATTCCCCAGAAAATAAAGAATATTGATGATAGCTTAAGAGGAAGTGTCACAGACAATTTGCAAGTGCTTAACTCTACACAACTAGTCATAGAGATTGCTAGCTGAAGGATATTGAGAAAATACTATGATGCAAAAGAGTTCTAGAGTTGATCTTTATGAAGAATATTTATAAAGAAGTACTTTTTTTGTATTGGTTTGTTCAAGGCATGTAAAATACTTTTCACACCAATCTTCTCCGGCTGGTTGTGTAATGTGCCTCAAGAATGAATTAAGTCAATCATTTATTAGCACATTATGCTTCACTTGGACGGTCTTGTGCTACATTGGACATCTCAAGGTATGCCAGTTGCCCTTTTAAGGGGTTATGGAAAGTAAAGTGATGCATCTTTTGTATGGTGGTCGCTTTACTCTTGATATAAAAGGAAGAGATCCAAGAGTAATCAATGGTCACTCTTAAATACCACAAAACAATTGTTGGTAAAATCTGGTGACATCAGTTTATGAAGGTATATGCTTTCATTTGACACAGCCCCAATGGTATGATTTTCTAAATTTATCACTGCCCTCTTCTCTGAGTTGCTTTTTACAACTACAGGTTCCCACATCATAGCAAAACTAGCAAATGCAGGAAAATGATAACCTCATGATTAGGTAAAACAAGCACTGAAGATATATGAATTTAAGCCTAAGAAAATGATAATGCTCTTTTACATATGGAACTGTAATAAAGTGTAAGTAAACACATGACCTAAAAATCAGTGATGGTTATCATTTGCGCTAACTTTTGATGTGGTTCTAGATGGGACATGATTTGTGTCTTTTACTTGTCAAACCAAATGGAAAAATTGTATTTCTTCCCTTAACAATAAACAGCCCTATCTTTTTACAAACAAAAATAAAAACATTTTAAAAGCAATGAAATCAAAGAAAGAACACCAACTTGAGAGGACAGATTGCTTAAATCTGCAAAGCAGGATCTTAAAAATCCTCTGCTTTGGAGTTGGTTCAAGAAAAACTTTTCTTGATCAATACTAGTAAATGCATCCAAAACATAGATTGCTATTGTCTTTCCTGCTTCGCTACCATGAATTGCATCCTTTGTCACCTGCAGTTAAGGAGAACATGTAGGAGAAACCATAAGAACAAGAAAGATAACAAGACAAAATGACACAAAGCATAATTACTTTACAAAATGTGAAAACCACAATAATATTGGCATACAGTACAATGACAACTTTGGAACCAATAACAATTAAGAAAGCATAAATAAACATTAAACTATTGGCAATCAAGATAGTCAGATGAGTCAAGAATATAGCACACTCCTAAACTGAGAAGGCCCAGCCTGAGATATTCATTCATTACAACGCTCCAACTCAAACTGAGTATAGATAAGTAATCCATGAAACTTCGCTTATGACAATCCTTTAGTAAGGGCATCAGCTCACTGCCTCTCTGAAGGAGTGTATGGATCACAAAGTTCACAAAAGCAATTTTTAAAAGCGCAAGGCACAAAAAAGTGCAAAGGCCATTTTGCACCCACATCGCAGGGCACAAGGCAAGGCATACACCTTTTTGACGCAAGGTGCAAAATTAAAAACATCAAAAAATTGAAAAAATGAAAATAAATTAAGGAAAGATAAAAATAGTATTAATTAGAAAAATAAACTTTAATTTTAAAAATCCTATGCCTATTAGCTCAAATTAAATACATAAACATAACATATAAAACATATTCAAAGTGAGAATGCAAAACTTTCAATGTCTTTATTTCTCTCCCAACTGCATTAATTTAAATAACTAATATGATGTTAAACATTTTCCATTCCTAATTCCATGAGCCGCTTTTGCACCAAGTCCCTTGAAGCAAGCCCAAACAAGGCTATGTCAAGGTCTTAAATTCTTAATCCCAACACAAAAAAATGATTTTATGATTTTAATGCTCTTTTAAAAACATCATTTATTAGGATGAATGAATGAACAAAATCAGCAAATAGGGATCAAGAATTTAAGACGTTCATATGACCTTGTTTGGGGCCTTTGGGCTTGCCTCAAAAGGCTTGACCAGGGTTCGAGGGGCCCCATCCCTGACCTAACCACTAGGCATAAAAGAAGAAGCAAAATGCACAATTTTTGAAAAGGTGCACGCCTGGGCTGAAGAACAAGTTGCAACAGGTGCACATGTAGGTGTGCCAAATGCACATCCTTTCAAAGTGCTGTGCCTAGGAACTAGACAAGGTGCTTACCTTAAAATGCAACTCGCCTGTGTGCCTAGTAGCTTTGTTATCACACTACAACTTAAGAGGACTAGTAATCTTCAGCCCCAAGGCCCCCAACTCAGGGTAAGATGTGAAGCCACAACAACTCAGCCACACCATGGGCCATAGCTCTATATTCAGCTTCCACACTTAATCTAGCTACTAGCTACTGCATTCTGCTTCCTACTTCTCTAGGCAACTAGATTACCATCAACAAATGTACAATAATCAAATGCAGACTTCTTGTACCCTATAGAGCCTACCCAATCCGCATCTGCAAAAGCCTCGATTTCAAGCCTATCATGCTTCTTCAATGGTATTCCCTTCCTTGGACATGTTTCCAAATATCTAAGAATTCTCTCACAATAGGTGCATGCATGAATTGGCTTACAACCATAGTTTTCAAGGCACCAAGTTGATGGATTTTTTTATGTAGAAAACATAGATCCTAGGGCCTATTTTATAATTATAATGTCAAAAAATAAAGAATAAAAAAGTATTTTATAATACAAAGTACAAAACTGCTCGGCGATTAGGCAAAGTGAGCCTCAAAGGGTGCCTTGTTGCCTAGGCGTCGCCTTGACAACTATGCTTACAACATATACTGTGTTATGGGCCCGCGCGTAGGATCTCATCACGATTCGGTCCACGGGGAGAACCTCTTGCTTCCCCTTGCGCCTTCCCTTGTGTGCAGACCCTATTGTGGAAAACCGAATAAGTGATTTGTCCAAGAGACCACCCGAACTCTCCTCACTCTTCTCTTGACTAGAAACTGAATACTTTATTCCCAAATCACAGCTCCTTAAATAGGAGATTACAAGAGGAGACTCCTTACTCCATTCGACTAAGCTAGGACAATCCAACTTTAAATCAAACTCCTACTTCTAACAGACTTCTAACAGAACTCAATTCTTATCTCTAATAGATAAGTAAGAACAGAACTCCTACTTCTAACAGACTTCTAACAGAACTCAGTTCCTATCTCTAATAGACAAGTAAGAATAGAACTAGATAAGTAAGAACAGAACTGGAATAAGTAAACTATTGGCGAGCTGGCAAGAAGAGCTGACGTGGCAAGATAAGCTGCTGTGTGGGCCCCCTTCACTGCTACTGCCGGCGGCGGTAATTCTTTCCACGAATGCATCCACGACATACTGCATAAGTGATGTCTGGTCTATTGAAGGACAAGTAGATTGACTTACCCAGCAACCTTTGATAACCCTCGATTCCCTCCTTATCTGGATAGCGCTCACCATCAAACTCTCGCAAGCCACAATTATGCTCTATGGGATTATCAACCAACCTACTACCCATTGTACCTATTTAATACTTCCATCTTAAAAATCCAAAGAATATTTTCCCTAACATAGATACATGCCCTTATCATATCTTGCCACCTCAATTCCAAGAAAATATTGAGGGGCTAAGCTCCTTAATTTCAAATTTAAAAGCTAAGAGTATCTTTGACCTCTATATCTCCTCTAAATCATTTTTATTACCACAATATCATCAACATATACTATAAGATGTGTTAGCTTATAACCTTGCTTTATTACAAACATTGTGTGGTCAGCAATACTTTGAATATATCCTATATTCTTCCTTGTTCCACAAAGCCATAGAAAGTTTTCTTTAATTTACAGACCTTCCCTTGGAAGCTGTAGCTACAAGGATCCATAAACATCTCATGTAAATTTCCAATTAAGAAAACACTTTTAATGTATAATTGATGTCATTCCCAAGAGAATTAGCTACAAAGGAAAACAAAACCCGTACAGTGTTCAATTTTGCAATAGGAGCAAATGTCTCCTTACAATCATCGCCCTCCATCTACACAAACCCCTTCCAATAAAGCCATCATTTCTTCATTCATTGGCTCCCTCCATTTTGGATTAGTTACAACTTCAGAGCATCTGGAAGGGACAATAACAAAGGAAAGAGAAGAAACAAAGGAGTAATAATTATACTAGGCCCCAATTAATGGGTACCTGAATACTAGGATACCAAACATACCAGGCTCCAATTAATGGGGTCTAACCCATACTTTTTTGACCCAAGCATGATATGGTCAAACTCAGGCTTACAGATTTAACACCCATTTGGAATCATGTCCAACCACAGACCAGGTTAGCAAATACCAGAATTGTGTATCAATAACAGTTCCAAGGGAGGGTTTCCATCCTGAGTTGTAGTTTTAGCAATCTTATGTGAATCTTGAAATTTAAAGGAGGGAGGAGAGTACAGTTCATCCTTAACAGTTATCAATAGAATTGTGTCGATTTCCTTATACCCATTACCCAACTAATTCCAATCATTTGGTGGATCTGGAACCACTTTTATCATACCGGATACAGAACAGACAAGACCCAGACCTGATGCATGTAATAGGGTCTGACCCTGGATATATATATAGACAGTTAGAGTGTTAGACACAGCCTGAAGCCAACCAATTGTTACACCTACCAAATAGTTACTAATTACTCACGCCACTAAAAGATAACTAGAAGTCAAAACAGTAGCTTTTGAGGTCCAATCATGGTCTTTTAGCCTATAACAGAGTATTTCCTCTCACTCTCCTACCACATAGGCCCATGTCAATTGTCACTACAAAGTCCTTTATCACCAACTCTGTTGCACTCTCTTCCACATCAAAAAACTATTCAAGGCTTACAGTTTTTCATTAGTATGAAAGATCCATTTTCTTTTTGATAAATGAGTATGAAAGAGCCAATTATCCAAGTGGTTAGTCCCCACCACCCCCCATCCTGGAATGCACTTTTTATCTTGAACATTTTTTCCTGATAAATGAAGCTTTGTTTCTTGAATATAACTCATCCTATTCCCTAAAGGACATATGATGCCTAGAAGCACCACAGAAATCAAAGACGAAGATGATGCTTTCTGTGCCTAGTGCATAACTACATATGAAACTCATTAATTATAGCAGGATCAATAAATTAGGGGATTCTTTTTATCTTTCACACAATTGCACAACACAGATTTCACAGAAAATTATACGACAAAGATGACAGAAATAGATATAGATCTTTGCCCGTGAATTTCCACTTGCAAATCAGGACTAGTATGATGATAATTACATAAACACCAAATGATCATCAATAAAGGAGGGAACCTACCAAATCCAAGATGGCTTGAGCTTCTTTCCTTAAAATAGAAAAGTTGGCTTGTGCTAGTTCAGCCTGTTCTTTATCAATCTGGGAAAAACATAAAACTACAACTCAGGATGCAAGTACAACATAAAACTACCAACTCAGGATGCAAGGACAAGAAAGCCAGGCACCTTTCGGAGATCAAGATCCTCTTCTCCACCTTGTTCCTCACGCAATAGAAAATGCAATATTGATGCTGGGACATCTGGATCAAGCATATGCCGACAATACTGGAAGAAGCTAAGAAGTAATGCATACTGGCTGAATTTTAGAAAGTTCAAGAAAAATCAGATTCCTCTACAAAATGCAATGAAAAACAAATAAAGAAACAGCATTGCTGACCCAATTACATCATACCGTCTCCTCAGGACTTCTGACGACTCATGCCTCAGAATTGCCATGATAAGCTTAAACAATACCGAATGGCAAGCCCCATTTGACAATTGTTTCATCAAAATAATATCAAGACATGTCACATTATCAGAATTTACACCACCGGGGCACAAGAATCGTTCATCCCGTAATTTGGCCATGCATGTGAGTGCAACCTATTGACATTTCAGTCAATTAAGATAGTTAAATTTAATAATGAAGGCAAACTGCAGATACACTTGTGCAGCAAAAAGAACAAAGACAAAATAAAACAAAATTAAAATAAAAAAACAAGGTGATTATACCTGAGTTAATAGTATTGCCATCTTTAAAGAACAATCTGGAGAAGCTGAAGCAGTCAAAGAGGCATCAAGCACCCTGCTAGCGATAAAGTGAAATGTTTAGAGAACTTCTAGGCAAAGTAGAAGAATACTGTTAGCAATAAACATTGACTCACTCAAACAAAACCTCTGAACGGTTTTCAAGAGAAGACATTCTTCTAGATACAGAAACCTGAAAGCAATCAAGAAAAGAAGACGGTCAATGAACGTGCAAAAAATCACAAGTATGTCAGTGGACTCTTTCAAGGAACACAACAAAGTGGAAAAGCATTCACCTCTACCAACTGTGACCAGCCAGTTAACATATGAAGTTGGGCAACTTGTTCCTCGAGGTTTTTGTTGTATTTCCATCCCCACCTCAAAAGGTTTTGGATTGTCTCTCTTAGATCACTGAGCTCAACTTCACCACCAAAGGAGCCCAACTGTGGATTAACAAAATTGCATTTCTGAAGAGACCAAAAAGTCAGTAAAAAAAGCTGCACCATGAAAATAATTAAAAGGGAAGTATTGCATAATCGAACTAAGAATTCCTATGATTTGATCATCTAGCAGAAAACCAAAACCTTATTATAGTGTACTGATACAGAACCTGCCATAGCTTGTCACGGAATGAAGCAAGATCAATCAAACGATCACCACGCTCTGAATAATAATAGACACCACCCTTTTCGGAAATTGCAGGATTTCTAAGTACATCTTCTACCTTTAAAGTTAAGAGCATTAGCAACATCCAAAGCACAATAATTAAGGTTTCTTCAAGAAATACCCAACAGGGGAGGAGATACCGTCAAAAGCTCATCTTACCTGCAACTCGTATTTCTTTGAAACAAACTGAGAATACTTCATAACAGTATCAGGAGATTTAAACTGGACTACTTCAAGCAACTCTAAAACCTGAAATTTGCAACCAAAACACCTTTGTACTTGCAGAGAAGAAATAACACGGAAAATAGCAAGCCTATCACCAAAACAATGACAATCTAATGCTCTGATGATGAAATACATATCCCCTTCATACAAAACCAAAAATGTAACAACAGATCATGAATTATGGCATCACAGGATACAAAATGAATGGAGGAACACGTCAAATATAATACAGAATAACAAAATTGCTAACACATGATGCATGAAATAGGAGTTATCATAACTATAAGACAGATTCATCCAATAATTGCAAGCAGCTCCTAAATGAAAAGGACTGTTTGGTGTTGGAAATTTCTTCTACAAGAACTCCATGGTTGTTTGGCACAAGCACATGCCCATAATTCAAACAACAGGAAATGAGAATGGCATTAAGTCCTGAGCCAAGGTGGTGAAGATGGAAAGGAAGAATTGTTCAAACCACTTTAACACAGTGGTCTCAACCATGCAATGGGCCACCACTTGTGGGGGCTTCTTTTCCAGATATATGTCATTGTGACTAAATAGAAGAACACATACAGTAATTCCTTTCAGGACATCCAATGTGCTGATATTTGACCTCGCAGACCACCTATACGGGAAATATTTAATATTGGATCCAAATCCTCCAGAAGGCACCTCAGTAACACACCCCGAGAAAAATGTAGTTACCATATTTAGTTTACCCCAACAAATTATTACATATTAATCTTTTATGAATTTATACCTTGACCAGCCTGACTCACAAGCCAACCCAAATGTAACTCGATGTGGGCCATATTCCCCATCAATGATACAGAATATCAAATTAAAACTAGATAAGAAATACACAAATCTAATTTTTGATAAGTTCAGTAAATACATGGATATTTCAACCAAAGTCAAGATAAGCAATGAACTTATAATGCATATACAATATAAATAAAAGCAGTGATTCAGAAGGTTTTCTTAGATTACCTTGCTCCTATTTGTAGCTCCAATTCTAGGATGGTCAGCATTTGCTTCAAATGCAGATGACAGAAATATATCACGATTCAAGCCAAATTCTCTAACATCACATCCAAAAATCTGAGCAAGGATATTTGAACATGCTTCTCGATGTGTTGTTACAGTCAAATCAGCAGCATGCAACTCCAATGCCAAAAGCTTCAAAAGCCATGCTCTCTGGAAAGTATCATTGTTAGAAAGGAGTACATTCAATTACCTTATAAAAAAACTAGCAGGGAGCAATTAGCCACACCTATTTTCACTAAGTAAATATTATATTAAATACCATAGTACAACTTCTTATAGGTTCACATTGCAATTTTTCCATAAAAGTAAATAGCATATTAAATACAAATTATCCATAATGTGTCCCTTGTGTTAAAAGTTTACCCTTCAAGTAAATAGTTTAATAATGCTATTATTTCTAATGTTTCCCGGTTCACTTCCATTTCAAAGCCTTAAGATCCTCCTTTACACTATTTGTAGTGCATAGCTATCCTTCAGCTATAAGCTTTAAAAAGATTAAAATATATTAAGGGGTCTCCCATTTTCTTTCTACAAGGATGACTTAACAAATAAAAAATGAAGTTGTAAATAAGTGACACTTAAGAGATAATTAAAACATATTAGAGGCATCCATGATCCAACCAGAAAACTTAAAAGTGATAACCTTTTAATTCAAAAACAACATGGGTAGGATTGGTACAAACTAGAAATAAAACTCCCAACACTATTTCAACAGTTATTTAATTAAAATAAAGAAGATGAAAACATGTTTCTGAGAGACATAACTAGAAAGTAGCACCCTCATAGCTCACTCTTTAGGGAAGCATCTTTATTTTGGGCACAACTGTAAGGGAGAAAGGTAAATTGAGGAGAGATAAGAAGACTTATCTCTTACTGTCTTTGTTATGTACTTCTACTCATTGTACCTACTCCTATTTGCTCTATTAATAGAAAAGAGACTTCATTGAGAATACGATCAGGACAAAATTGGACTATTTGGGTTATTACTCTAGTATTGGTTGATGACAGTTTGAATTTTTTCCCAATGAACTGATTTGAAAATTTTCAATCCATCAAACACAGCCTTTGTCTTCACAGTGAGCACTTGAACCACGAGGAACAGTCTCTCTAGGGATACATTGATTAGAAGAGGTCTGTCAAAGATTGACTTCAGTACCACACTCACATATTTGGGATTTCATGATGGTGCAAGCCAAGGTCTACCAAAGATTCATGCAAGCATAAATCTTTGACCTGTCTAAAAGAAACCAGGCCCTGAAGATCCTCCTATTTTCCATCACGTGATCAATTTGGAGAAACTCAGATTTGCAAGAACGAAAGCAGCACACATAATGATTTTTGCAGAAAGAATTTTGGAATGGAGTACCAATTTAATGCTTGTCTTAACATTCCAATGGAACCCATGGAAGCTAATCATCAGTTCTCCGTTCTTGTAACTCTCTCTTTCTCTTACTTGTCTTGTAAAATAATAATCAGGAAAAAATAGAAATTGATGATCAAGACAGTAGAGAAGAATACAAGGAATATAGGATGAATGGGCAGCAATCTAATGGGGGGGAGCCATTGTGAGACCCCACTACTTTTTATATCAACTGCTGAAACTGATAAACAAAATTACAAGAATGCCCCTAGTTAGGCAGTAGCATGAAAAAGACTAAAAAAAAGAAAAATGAGGCCCATACCCCAAAAACAAAATGTATGAATAAAGCCCAACAGAAACATGAATAAATAAAGAAAGAAACAACAGGAAATCAGCAATGGCAAGGCCTATCAACCACCCTCACAACCTTGTTTTCTTTTCTTTTCTTTTTTTTTTCTGATAGATAACCTTGTTTTCTCTTTTCCAAAATTGTGCATGGGCTATGCTTGGACATGTTCCATATAATGGAACTCCATTGGAAAAATAAAATAAAAAAAATAGTGTCCCTACCACCTACTTGATTTAGCAATCAGTGACCACCGAACTCCTAAACAATCCAGTAACACCTTACTGATACTACTAAAACAAAGGTTGTGTTTGGATAGGTTTCAGGATTTGTGCTTTTAAAGCCCAAAAGCAAATTCCCAAATTTTAGGCTTTGTGCTTTTGGGCTTGAAAGTGTTTTGGCTTTAGATTATTATGATTTTAGAAGCAACTCTTAGCAAACATTTGAAACACTTTTTGGCTCATTTTTGCTTCTTACGGCCCAAAGCTCAAAATCCCATCCAAATGGAGCCTAACTTAATGTAAAGGATCCTTAAATTACTAAAAATAGTATCTCACAACTTTAGTAGAAATACCATAAATAGTAACTCTGGAAATTATCATAAATAGTAATTTTGATTTACTAATAATAGTAAATTTTCAGAAGACTTAAAACCCTATTCGTAAGTCACCTACAATTGAAAATAAATTTAAAAACTCAAAAATCACAGTATATCTATAACCTAAAAATTTTGAAACTCGTGTAGGAATTGGGAAACTGATTTTCTTCTCCATGGATTCTTTTCTTGCTTCTGTAAAATGTATCTGCATCAACCTGTGAATCACCCCATACATCCCACACCCAATCATTTTTAATTTGAACCTCCTATGCCTACATAAAGCCTGCATCCCTTCTCTCTTATCCAATTTTGTATTTCAGTATTGGTGTGACTCTATGACTCTTACTAGTATCCAAATTTCCTCACTTACCCCTTATGCAGTTTGGCAATGACCAAAAGCCTCCATAAACACTTGATAATCTCAAGCAATTTCTTCTGACCAAAAGCCTCCTATCAAATAAATGCTATGCTATCCTTATACCTATTTCCATGGTTTAAGAACTCATGGTCAACTAGAACAAGTCCTTCACATAAAATGTACTGCTAGTCACCCATGGTCAACTAGATAACTCCAGTTAAATCCTACACTAAAGAACTTTATGAAGCACAAGCAAATAAAAATTAATGTTTTCCACATTGTTGCATGGAATCTCTTAAATGCATGACGAGTCATGTTGGACATGTGTCCAAGTCTTAGAGATGCCAAACAATTCAAAACCAAGAGACACATTTTATAGAGTCAGTAAGCAAGTCTTATCACAAACCCTAGAGAAACCAATCATTTGAAAAACCTAATGTACTAACCATTTCAATTAAAACTACAGGAAAGGAAGGCATAGTAAAGTACATGATTAATGCAACTATTTAAGTATGATAAGTTCAGTTGCATAGGTGTAAGATATGGAACAAATAACATTTAGTGAAAAACATGGACAATAAACGTACCTGGTGCAGTGAACTTATACGAAGGGCCTGATTATTATTCCTTTTAGGAAGAGGAGCAATAGCAATTGTGTCCAAGTGCTGAAATAAAGCCAAGAGTCATTAACCAACAAAAGCAATAAAAACATAAAAAGTAGTAGTACACTTTGAGGCAACAAAGATAATATAAAACAATAACAGATATGTGCCAATAGATCAACATAAGACAAAGGAAACAAAACTGAAATTTAAAATGCATGGTAATGTGTACCTTCAGGAAGAACCGGTACTTTTTATTGCTGAGCAGATCCAACATAGGACCGCTTGTCAGTGGATCCAAGCATAACTCATATAAAAGCTGCATATAACAAACACAGATATTGGTAAAATAAAAAGAACCTAAAGCAAAAATTCTTCTAATACTAGAATGATTCCCATCTCACCTGTAAACCAAATTCATACAACAATGCATTTATGTCTGGCTTCGAAAACTTCTCCAGAATGTCAAGAATAACCTTTAGGCAACTGCACAAGATATAATAATAATATATAATAAAATTATGATACAAGGTGAGTAGCATTGAACAAAAAATTCTTAATAATTTTGAACTATTTAAACCTGTAATGAAATTTTGGCTGTAGTATTGTCCGCTCTACAGATGAATCCACATCAAACTTGAGCAGCAAATGTGTAATATTTGGGGATGGTCGACTAATATTGTCAATGAGAAGCTGGTAATGGCACAGAGAATAGTTACATCATCCTTTCTGGAAACAATACAAACAATTTCCCAGTTACCACAGAAGAGACAAGAATGGACCAACCTGTATAATAAGAACGCCTGTATCATCTCTGGAGTTCTCAATGATCTGACACTCTTCTGAGCGTAATTCAAGGCAAGCTGCATAATCCTCGATCAAACAGTTTGCAGCATGTGATTTTAGCAATAACTGTACAAGACCCACCATGCGAGAACTGACAAGAAAGAATTTAAGAGGTTTCTACAAGCATGAATAAGAAACTTGTATTCTGCATATAAACATCAAATAACCTTTACATCTAAAGCCTTAAAAAAGAGAATGGAGTAAACCACAATGATGAATCACCAGACCACATAAACCAAGATACAGGTAAAGAGGTGTGTGAGGGCTGCAATTTGTTGGACAGTGTGGGAAGAAAGGAAAGACAAAAGAAGCTATAATTGAATAAATTGAGATGGCTTAACGGGACATGGAAGTGAGATATCTCGGGTGAAAAAGAACTGCAAACTCTGTGGCTGATGTGTTAGCCAAACAAGGGGTTGGGAGAAATCAAATTTTTTGGGCATAATAGCAATATAGCAACAACTTGAGGGGAGAGATAAGAGGGTTTACCTCTGACAGACTTTTCTCCTTTTCTACTTCTTAAATTTTTAACATTAATGAGTTTCTGTGGTTATTAATCAAAAAAAAAGATACAGGGAAGGAAAAACCTTAGAACACTCATGATTTTGATAGAGCATTGCTGAATCTGAGGTTGAAAATCATATCTCACATACTCCAACAAAGCTATTATTTGATTCTGATCCTGAGAAAGTATTACATCCAATGGCTGCACAAGGTAAAGGAGCAAAAAATGTAAGCACAGATTTGTTTGCCTAACCAGGAAATAAAGCCTAATAATAAACCAGGGCAACAATGTAAGGCAACCACCTCAATTCTGTCAAGAGTCATCCAGAAGGCTATGACAAGAAACTGAGAACTAGATTATAGTTATTATATGCAGAGGACAAAGCAGATTTAATGTTAATTCCAAAATGATATCATTCCCAATTTTATTTTGTTTTTTAGTTAGGATTTCACCAATCACTTTGGTCTACAACCGTTAATCCTATACGATAACTTTTAAGAAATGTGAAACAATGCAATTTATTCATTCACTTATGAGGCTACCATAATTACATACTAACCTTTGAGTTTTTCATAATTATCTATTTACCCCACAGGACTGTAAGAAAATGCAATTTTCACTCGGGGTGAAAACAATTTTAAAGAACAAATCATTCTGAACAAAAATAATATTTAATTATTCATCAACCAGATATAAATTAAGATAGTTCAGAATAATATATAGAAGTGTCAATTGAGTAAAGGAGAATCTTTAATATTTAAGTCACAGTCTCACAGAACAAAAAAAAAAATGAAATTATCCCAGCTCAACTGAACCTAAATTCCAAATATTTGGGGTCAACTATGAGAATCCTGTCCCAACATTACCCTCCGTCAAGAACCAAGTTTTCTGTCAAATCTTAAATCCTTAGAACCACATTTTGCTTGGTCTTGTCCCTCTGCTCTTTTATAGCCTTCTACGTGCACCAAGTCACGCCTCACTGCTTGATGCAAATATTGAATCACGGAAAGAATACATGGAGAAACAAATTGGTCTTTCCATCCATTGTTTAAAATCCCCATGCATTTGCTAATATCTCCATGACATGTTTCCATTTCCATGGGTACCAACACAAAATATTAGAGGACCCAATTGAAAACAACTGGCACATTAAGCCAGATATTATAGATATGTGAATTAGCAATGTGTAATAGATAATTGGCCAATCTATTAGAATCATTTGCACCATCTATGACTTCTTTTTTTATCTAACACTGTCATATAGTTTACAGGGCAATTTTGCAACTTATAATTTTGTCTACTAACCTTAGTTTCTTAGCTTTATTTCATGGTTTGGAACAAGGTGATAATTTAAAAGGCTGTACTTATGCTTCTTTTATCATTTTGTTAAATATTGCTCTAATATTTTGCATACTTAACAATGTTTCCTCCTTATCTATAACTTATACAATATTTCCACACAACATTTCTGACATGTTGGTTGATCAAAAAAAAAAAATCTGACATGTATCCTATATTTGGACATTTCCACTGAAACAGACATTTTACATCTCCCTACACCAATTTCAAAATCTTTATGTGATGGGATATCGATACTATTTGAGTTTTTTAAATTTATTTTCTAATTAAAGGTGTCTTAAGAATAAGGTTTTAAGTTTCCTAGAAATCGACTCATCATCATCATCCAGGCCTTATCACAACTATGTCAAATACATGAACCTTATTTTTCCATTCCGTTTTGTTTAATACTATATTGCCATATCCATTGTAAAATTTATAGAAATTTACTGTTATTTCAGAATTACCATTGGGGATGGGTTCGTCAGCTTGCCATGTTTGGAGAGTATAGGTACTCTCTTTGTATCTATTTGGTCTATTGGTATATCTAAGGTTTCTAGGCCTCTCTCTCTCTCTCTCTCTGTCAAGGTTTGGGAGGTGAAGTGGTTATATTTAAGCTCTGACTAGAGCTGCAACTCAGGCAGGGTTAGCCCAAACCCAACCTGAAAAAGTCATATTGGGTTGGATCAGGTTGACAATTGGATTAGGGTTTGAGTTTTGCCAAGCCAATTTCACTTTGGATTGTACTAGGATTAACCCTCAAGTAAACCCAACACAACCCAAACCAAACTCTATTCTTGCTATTGCACATACATATTATAGTTCCACTATGCAGTGTTTTAAAAGACGTGGGAGGTGTATGCCTAGAGGCACACCTCAAGGCAAGGCGCCCCAAAATACCCTGAGGCATATGCCAGAGGCGTTGACACCTCTAAGGCGTACACCTCATGCGCTTATTTCATGAAGCGTGCTAGAGGCGTACGCCTCATGTGCCTCACGCACACCTCATAAAAAGACAGAAAAAAAAAGCAAGAAAAGGAAAGGAAAATGAAAGCATTGTGGTCTTCTCCCAAAAGTAAGTTTTGGGGGGACCCTCTTGTATTATTATCTTTGTTTTAATAAAATTTTACCTTATCTTTAGTCAAAAAGAAAAAACGGAAAGGAAAAGAAAGGGAAGGGAAAGAAAAAGAAAGAAAAGAGAAAAGGGAAAACGAAAGAAAAGAAAAGGAAAGGAAAGGGAAGGAAAGATAAGGGGGTATGCGATCCTCTTTCAACTTCCTCCTCCCCTTCCTCCTTCTTCCTCCTCATCCACCTCTCTTAAGGAGGCTTACACCTCCTTGTGTTCAGGAGCCTGACGCTTCTTACGTTCTGAACTACGCCTCTAGGTGGTGGAATGCCTCGTTTTCGTGTCACGCCTCCGTGTTTTAAAATATTGCCACTATGTACTTTTAAGCCCTTACCCCAATGACAAGTTGTCTTAAATATCACCTATTCCCTAAATAAGATTGATTACATAGAAAACACAGTCTATCAAAATAATCTTCTTGGCATTAAACAAAATTCTAATTAAACCAAAGAAAAAGCAACCCATGAAAATTATACAATGTGATACCAACCTGGTATAAAGGGCGCCAGAAATCAGCAAGAAACAAATCCTTCTCCAAAACAAGAATAATAATTTCCAAAGAAAGATGAACAGCTTTCTCCAAAAGTTGACCATAAACTTTACTAGATCTTTCACTCATGATAGTATTGACCCCTAGCAAAAGAATACCCATGATATTGCGGAAAACAGTTTTACCACTCATGAAGTCCTGCAATATTATCAGAATTAGCACTTAATAATTAAAAAGCATCTTAAAACATTAACAAATTGAACAAAACAAATGCCTTTTCAAAAAAATCACAATAAACACGACCAAACCTCCAATTTATGGCTAGCTTTAGAATCAATATGTAAATGGATGAAAACATAAATATATTGTAAAGGGCATACTTTTAGCATTTCTACAACAGGGAGCTGCATTTCAAGAGGAGTTGACTGAGCCACACTTTGAAGATGAGATCGCTCAACAACACTATCAATATCCTCATCCTTAATGTCATACATGAACAGAATCCTGCACAATATATAAATATGACAATCCAAACCACTCAATGGTTTTCATCCATTATATAAAATAGAACTTTCCTCGTGTGGGACAAAAAGTTGGTCTAAGATGATAATGATAAACATACCACTAACTAAGAAGCAATACAAAAGATCGTATGTAACAGCATAAGGCATCTAGGAAGTACAAGAAGAAATAGGCAAAAAAGATGAAATAAAATAAAAATGCTACTGGCATAACTCAATGTTTTCTTCGTAAGGTGCATAAGAAGTTTTAGGTATAAGGTAGTTCAAAACAGAAAATGTATAATGAAATATTGGTAGCATAACTCTTCTTTGTTTTTTTTCATGAGAAATATTTTTTGCAGCATCCAAGTAATACCTAAAAAAGCTAGAAATTATGTAGACATACAATTTACTTTACATCACTCAATTATATACTCACATTTGAAAGTGTTGAAGACAAGCAACAACCAACTGCCATTTCTCACTTGGATCTGCATAGGCTCTTTGAGGAAAAGGCCCAAAGACATGATCATACACAAACCTGAAGATCCCCACAAACCTGGAAAAGTGTGACACTCAATGTTAGACTGAAAGCAAGGGTAGCAAAGGCAATACAGATATCAGTACCTGCGTCCTCTATCATTCATATCCCTTTCTTCCGCAATCAGGGAATTCAACAAGTTTAGGAAAGATATAGTTGAAGGGTATCTCTCACTCCTTGCTTCTACTTCATTTAACTCAAAACGCATATCATAAACCTGCCAGACCACAGTATTCCACCATCAACAATATATAAGATAATCAGCAAACAAGTCAGCCAAACATTCAGCCCATTTGAACAATCTATTCACCATGGAAGCCAGAGATCCAGCCATGAACTATGAAATAGCATCAACAGGGGTCCAAACATCCATCCTAGGGTAGGGCCCAAGAAAATTGCTTTTACCAGACCAAGGTTGGGGGTTAACAAAAGAGGGAAAAGACATGAAAAGGTTTAAAATGTCAGTGTTGATGGAAATGTTGATCATTCAAATATAGGAAACACGCCGGCAAGGTCAGAAATGCCAGTTTTAAGGCATTGTTGATCTTGTTAAAGTATTTTACAAGTCTAGAAGATCAGAAATTGTAGGCTTCTTACTTCTCTAGCAGCCTAAGTTTTAAGGCTCAAATACTGACACTGGGTTAGAGGAGGGCGGTATTAGAGAAACCCAGTCAAAGAGCAATTATCTATGGATAAATTTAGATGGTACTGCCAATCTCCTTCAACTACTATGCACTCCAGTCCCTTCAACTACATCCTCTAACCCAACACTATTAATTGCAAAGTGATACTGTGGTTGATCAGCTCCACGCAACTACACATCAACAGGAATTATCTATGGATGAAACCAGTCAAAGAGGTTCCAGATAGTGTTGAAACTCTCAATCTGGCTAAGCTGTCTGCTAAGCTATCAGCAGGCCTAGGGATCCAACTGAATGAGCTGTTCAGAATCCATAGATAAAGCCTTAGCTTCTCTGATTTGATTTCCTACACATCAAATCCCTTCAGCCTTTCATAGAAACCAGCTAATCACAATTTGACAATGTCCTTCAACTACTATGCACACCAAAGTTCAGCTCTTAGAGAATCCCAACTTCTGCTAGACCTGAGTTGCTTAATAGTATTTGCCACCAAGGTCTCTAAATACACCCCCAAGCCATATTGGTGTGGGTCCAAAAGAGAGCAGACATCAAAACTCAGCTTAATCCGTTTGTGTTAGGGTGTTGCATGCCATGGATGACATGAAGAAATAAATCATTATAATTTCTTCTATTATGGCAATGTTCATACATAGTCCTTTTATGGATCATGCTATGTTAATACATCATTATTCTTAATTTCAAACATCAGATTTGCTTCATCTTTGCTGAATTTGATTTTATAATTATAGGAGAAAGAACAATGTTGACTTGAATAATTGATTTTTCCATGAACAATGAACGATGTTAGTTTACTTCACAATTTGAAATATTGCATCATTAAATCTAATTGTTCTGTTTTACAGAAAATACCTTATGTTTTATATTAACATATGTGAAGTATAACTGAACTAGTATAATAAAATTGTTCAATAAAAAACTAGAGCATTAAAACTGAAAATGGTAAATTGGTGACCATGCTGATCTTTTTTCATACAATTAACTAGTTCATTACACAGAATGACCAACTGAATATGAGGGTCCGTTTGCTTCACGGTCAGAATCAGAATCAAAATCCTTTGGAATTGAAATCAGAATAGTCTATCCCCATAGTATGTCTGGTTCAGATAGAAATCAAACAGAAATTGGAATAATCAGGAATTGGATTTCGTTCCCAAAGGAGGGGAAGGGGGAATACCGTTCCAGCAGGAATGGGAATGGGATTCTGATTCCACTCTACCAAACGGCTGGAATCAGAATAACCCATTCCGATTCCAATTCCAGACCCCTATTCCCATGAACCAAACAGGCTCTGACTTCATTTGAATGACCCCATATTCACTAATTAAAAATTAGATGCTCATAAGTCTTGCACTCCATGCCCTGATGCTTATGTCCCATGCTTCACAAAAGCAAAATGCCTTGCTCCATGGCCCAGCATCTGAAAATACTGCCACTAGCTAACATTATACACAATTTTAACAGACAAGATTTTTTTTTCTGATGCCTATCAATGTTGAACTACAAGAAACTTAAACCCCATTGACAGCAGCACTGGATGGATACCCCACCTTTGGAGAAGATTCATGAATAGATTCATGTTCAACTCTCTAAAATACATGTCAAACTCATCTACAGTACAAGTTACGCAGATTTACCAAAATGCCCATTGTGTTGACTCTCCAAATTTATGAATCCTCACTTTAAACGCTTCTACATAACATTGGTCCAACCCAAGGTTTTAAAAACCGACCCAGAAATGGAACCGCTGTGCTCACCGGTTTCCGGATCAGTGGTTCGACCGTCCGGGTCAAACGGATGGTTTATGAGAAAGAAATGTCCGGGTCAGACAGTTTACATTATGAGGGCAAATGTTGGTATTAGTCTTTTAGACTTTTAGTTTTTATGAGAAAGAAACTGAGATTGTCGGCTGAGAAAGAAAGAAAAAAAAGAAAGGAATGAGAGAAAGGAAAGAAACGCAGATCTCAGATCTAAGATCTGAGCACTGATTTAGAAGGCGCACTTGAGGCATGCCTAGGCACACAGGCAAGGCGCATTTTAGGGTATGTGCCTCACCCAGGTCCTAGGCGCACCCCTTTCAAAAGGCACACAAGGTGTGTGCCTGATGCGCCTTGCGCCTCAGCCCAAGCATGCGCCTTTTTAAAATTATGGGCTTTTTACTTTTTTGACCCTAACGGATGGGTCAGGGGCTACACCCCCGAACTCCCGACCATGCCCTTCCAACAAAATGTCTTCTTAAAAGGCAATTAAAGTTATAAAATCATTATTTTTTGTGTGAGAACTCAGAATTTAAAACCCTAGCATTGACTTGTTCAGGCTTGCCTCAAGGGGCATGGTACAAAGGTGACTCATAGAATGCAATATGTTTTCTTTTTTTTTAATTTTCATTTGAATACACTTTACATGTTATGTTTATGTATTTCAATTTTAGATAATAGGTTTTTTAAAACATTTATTTTAAAATTTGTTTCTATTTTTTATTACTAAAATGTTTAATTTTTTATTTTTTTTAATTTTTGGCATTTTTTGAATTTTCTAGCTTTTTTTTATGTTTTCAGCATTTTTTGTATTTTTGCGCCTTGCTTCAAAAAGGGGCGCGCCTCAGGCGCAAATTGGCCCTTGTGCTTTTCTTGCACCTTGTGCTTTTAAAACACTGGATCTGAGATCTGATTTCTCTCTAGTCTCCAACCTCTGCAATTGTTGTACCTGGATCTCAGATCTAAGATCGTTCTTGTCTCAGATAGGAAACATTATAATGAGATGGTTCAATGAATTTAAAGATTAATATTAAAAATATGATGTTTAACAAATATAATGAAACATTATTTATGAGAAATACATCTATAAATCCCACTTTTTTGGGTTCACCAAGTCAGACTTCATTGCACATGTCAGATTCCAACTCATGTGTCAAAGTCCATGCAACACTAATGATCAAATGAATGAGTATAGTCATACATATAATATTGACAAGGACCAGCAAAAGAACCACTTGTTACCCATTTTGAGATTATAGCACCAACCAGAGAATAACTAATATGCACGGCATTGTTTTATCACTTACAGCATTGCCCCTAAATCCATACCTGTGTAGACATTTGCTGTGCACCATTTCCAACAGGAGGACCAACAACTACTGGTAGATCATACTGCTCAAGGTAGCTCCATATAGTATCCTTCAATACAGGAGAGACTTGAATGAAAGCAGCTATTGCATTCCGCAAGGCACCCTACACAAATAACCAACATACAGAAACAATTTATAACTTCCTGCTTGTATAATACACAGATTTCACTTGTCAAAAAAGAAAGATTATTGTGGGAACAAAGCATAACTAAAGATTCATAATCAGCAGAAAACTGTTAACCTTCAAATAAGGAGGGACATTTTCATAACTAAGAAGTTTGAACAAGGGTTCAATATCTGGAAACCAATTCTTCCTTTCAACAGGATTTCCATTTTCTACAACCTGCAACAAAATTACAATAACCAATTAGCCCATAACAAAGTACCTAATCATTATTTCATATGCATGCTCACACTGCCATATACATGCAAGAAATCTATTAGTAGTAGCAATGATTACAACGAAAATAGAAGATGGTAGCTTGTGTATCCCAACACATGATTGTTGGTACAGAAATAAGTTGGAAGATATAGTGACATTTCCGTAGCCTTGTATACGATTGCATGGTACATACAAATGAGTTATAGGTTGCAATTATCATGTTTTAGACTTTAAACCATTCAGCCTTTGTAGGACTTGAACATACAAGGCTAGAAGCCTAGAACATTTGCGTTAATAGCATGATGCTCTAACCAATTAAGCTGAACAGGTTTTCAAAATATTCTATTTCTTTCAGAATATAGATTTGAATATTGTTGTATGTTAAGTTCTTTTGATTTTTACGAAGCAGCACCTCACTTCATTCAAGCCTGTGCCTCACCTTGTGCCCATGCACTTCTATTGTAAAAATTAGAGACATTGCGGAAATTTTATGAAATATGTGGAAATATGCAATGATATTTTGTAAAATGATAAAAGAAGCATTAATACATATTTCTAGACTATTATCTTATTCCCAACCATTATATAAAGCTAAGAAACTAAGATCAATAACAAATTAGTAAATGACGATTTACTGATTTATTATGCATTTTGATGTTTTACAAGGTTATCTGATATTTTCCTTTCTTATTTTTAATTCTGATTTATTATAAATTCTAATATATTTATTTCACACTAGTAAATAGAAATGCATTTATTCTGATTTTTTTTAAATATTAAAGTTATAATACATTATGTTTTACTATAAATTTAATAAACTGATACTCCTTTTTGTAGTATTAAGATTATGATAAATTTTGATTTCTTATAAAACTTAATGAATTTATTACGATTTTTAATACTAAACTTGTAATAAATTATGATTTAGTATAAAATTTAATAAATTTATTCTGATTTTTTATATTAAATGTAGAATATTTTTTATTATAAAATTTAATAAACATTTTCTGATTTTAATAAATATTTTAAAAAAAATACTGACTAGTTAATATTTTATTACTTGAAAAATATTTTATGTTTTATATTATAAAGTAATTAATCTATTCTTTTGTTTTTATATTTTGTTAATTCTTTTTTATAAATATTTTATTTGAAATATTAAATAGAAATTATTAATGGAATAATTTATATTAATATACTGTATTCTAATAATATAATATATTAATATATTATAATATTAATGTACAATAGTCGACATCGTGTCGACATTATCGGCATCCTGTCGACATAATAGGAAAAACTATCTTTTTTTTTTGGTTATTTAAACTGATTTGGTCGACATTTCCAAAATATAGGAAATGTCGACCAAAATAATGTAATTTTTATATTACCATCCATTTTCATGTCGGTGAGCCTCAACATCAGCATATGTCAGGCGACATTAGCGACATTTCGCGACATTTGAAACCATGCTTTTAAAACATCGGATCCACCTGTCATAAGCCTAAAGAAGATAGTGAAATTCCATCGTTGATTACCTAAGGCCCAATACAACCTATTGGACAACACACTAGGACTTCTACATCACTTCACATGGTTTAAGTGTTGAACAATCACTAGGAAGCAGTTGGGGTAATGGGAACTAATGAAAATTTTTCAATTTTACCAGAGTTTCTCAAGTGGTATGCACATCGCCTAAGACCAAGCATAGCCCCTTTGAAATGGTGTGCACCAGGTGCTCCTTGTGTCTCCCAATTGTGCATTTCTTCAAGAATAATGGCTGGGCTGAGGGGGGCTATGCCCTTGGACACCCAAACAAGTCCATGTGATGGTCCTAAATTTTTTGCCCACATATAAAGAGATATTTTGTGACTTAGAAGTAGGAATCAAATGTCATTTGATGAAAAATAACTTGTATTGAGGAGCATGAAAAAGAATTTTATTAATGTTATGCATATTTATTCCTCTTAATATAAAAGATTTTTATTAAAAATAAAGAAAAAACGAGATCCCCCCTTCCTCTTCATCCTCCTCCTAACCCCCCTCCTCTAGCCTCCTTGTGCTCAGGAGGCTTACGCCTCTTGCGTTCTGATCTACGCCTCACACCTCTAGGTAGTGGAACGCCTCGAGTCACGCCTCCGTGTTTTAAAACATTGATTGGAAGAGCTTTGACCAATCAAAACCACAGTGAATAATAATGAATACCACCTAATTGGTTACCACTTTTATGATATCAATTAATTAGTTATAAGTTTTTTATTTTCTTTTAATTTTGTGCCTTGTTTCAAAAAGGCGTATACCTTGCCTTGCACTTCAGGCAAAGAAGCCCCTTGCACTTTTGAAATACTTACCCAAAATCCATATCTATCCTTTTCTTCTTTGTCCTTTTTTATTAGGGTCTTTATTTGGCAACTAATGTAGGGAACTTCAGAAGAGATAAGTAATTGAGATAAGTATCTGCATTTCCAACACACCAACCTTTTTTCTTTAGATGCTCATATTGCATAAGCTCCAAAACAGAGTCATCCAAACCCCTAATTGTAATGCTTGTCCAAGCCAAATTAATCTCTAACCTGAAGGATACAACATAAAATAATGCTACGGCCCAACCTTTTAGATGTGCACTCTAAAGTGTAACCACTCTTTTTGAAATATGGTTTTTTGCTCTTTCTGGATGCAGGCGGACTCCTCCCATTTGCTTGGAAAGGTTTTTTTATGCAAATCTGCTTAGATGTCCACAAAGAAGGGGCCAAAAAGAATTTTTTAGAAGGTGAGAAGTAAGAAGACATTAACTGAAACCATCACCACTGGGTGAGAACAATGGAACTTTTCTCAACCTTCACAGTAAGTGATATTATTAGGAGTTTGGGGGGAGGGAGGAGTTGCAGGATCTTCACCAAAGGAAAAAAGGATTGTAGTATGGACAGTCCTATTCAATTTCGACCCCACTCTCTCCTCTTCTCCCTCCCCCATAACCTCTCCACTCTCCCTCTGTTCCTAACAATCCCAACTCCTAAACCAACTTGCCCCATTTTCAAAATTCGTTTATTTCTCCAATCAATAATTCGTTTATTTCTAGTACCCCATTTTCAAAATCTCCACCATCTCATTTGACTTCCACCTATAATCCCTTTCCTTTGTCACCTCTAGAGTTAATCAGTTGGACTCTAGCTACTAGAGCTCCTTGGCTTGAAGAAGTCGCCTGATTGATTTCTTTGCTTCAATCTCCCATTGAAGTCAGCTCTTCTGCAACCTTCATGCCTTCAAGTCGATGCAAGTCATCCTTTTTTATTTAAACAAGATGGGAATTCCTTCATCTTCCTTCCTTCTGAAATTTCTACTTTCCTCCCTTTCTCATACCTCGTAACCACCCATACTCAATCATTTTTTTGATAAATCCCATACTCAATCATCTTTGGGTTCAAACTCTTCTCTTCTACCTCTTTTGATAAGATGCAACCCCACACCCCTTCGAATTAAATCCCATCTTTCCAAAAATACCCATAATCACTCGCAACCTATTGCCACATTTTCCCCTTTTGAAATCGTTTCCCAGCCTCTTAAAACAATGGTCCCCACTCTTTTTCTTAGCATTAGCGATACCTTACTATCGCCCATTTCTTGCCTCTCCCCCTCCTCACCCCTTCATTTGACCCTTGCATTTCCATCGATCTCTTCATCTTGCCCGCACCTAATTTCCTTTACCCTATTATGCCCTCCTTAAGACCCCTAATACATTTGGCTTTCTTTGGTGTTGACACGTGTTGACCAGCCTTCCATAATGTGGACCCCACTTAATTTAATCGATCGTCCATAACCCTTTAAGCCCCAAACCACTTCGCCTCCCTCCTCCCCTCTATTCGATTCTTCATTTGTCCTCTTCCCCACTTCCTCTCCTTCCATGTGTCCTCTATCCTTCACCCTCTCCTCCCCAATATACTTTGGAATCCCACTTTTACCCTTCAAGGTCTCCCCCTCCATCCTTTCTTCCTTCTACGACTGACGCTTCATCTTCTCTTCCTCTATTCCCAACCCTTGTTTCCTTCGCCCATTTGCAACCATCTTTGATTCCCTACTAGTCTCTTTGTTCCCACATGCCTGTGCCTTGGCTTGGAATGTACCATCTTCCCCTTCCACCACTAATCTCAGTTCATACCTTTCTCTAGCAAATAACAGGTCTATTTTGCTCAATATGGTTAAGACATCTTCCACCTCCACCAACAATCTCGCCATATCCAGTCTATCCCAAGATTGGTTCTTATTATCGAACTTCAAGAACCTCCCACAATGACCATCAGTCGCCTAGAAGGTAAGGATACTCCAAGCATGCACCGAGATTCCTAGTACATCAATCCACACCGCCCTTCGTCTTCTTTGTTCTGTTACTACACATGCCACCGCCCAAGCCGAAGATCAAACTCCCTTTCTTTCACCGACTCAAAGTCAAGAATCCTCTCTACCACTTCTATGCTACGGAACGTGAATAAAAAATAATCCATCATTAACCTTCTAACTCCTAGAACTCTCTCTTTTCCCCATTCAAGAGTCACCCACATTTCCACCTTCTTTGCTTCTAATTCCCAACCAACAAATCTCCCTACTAGGCTCGCCTTTTGAGAAAGGAACTATTATTGTGATGTATTCAGGTCTAATAAGAAAAGGAGATTCAACAAGGGCAGAAATTTTGTCAGCGGTATTTGGGGTGCAGAAAGACAAGGAAATGGGAGTTGAAAGATTGATAATTGAAGGTGATTTGAAAGTGGTAGTATGCTGGCTACTAAAGGAAAAGAGAGTGGATTAGAACTTCATAAATGAATTTAGACTGTTCAAATGGTATTCTAAAGATATACAGCTACAAACTAGGTGGGAACAAACATCTACAAAAGTCTGGCTGATGCTTTGGCTACATGGGGGGTCGTTAGACCGCAACTGTTTTGGGCTCAAGCATAAAAAGAGTGTGCTGGAGTGACATAGCAGAGGCTATAATTCTATGTAATCACAATCAGCTTGTTGTAACTGATTAAGTTTTTAATAAACGAATCTTTTTCACTGTTGCTGATTAAAAAACCAAAGAAAAGAAAAGCATTTAGATGGACCAACAGCAACATGAGGCAAAAGAGGTTGCTGACAGCAAAGAGTGGTTTTGGGTCCCTGCTTGTAGAAGCCAGCTCAACCAACACAACTAAATTGCCCAAAGGAAGGGCATTAGACCCATCAAGAGAACTCCAGTCACCACATTAAGGATATAAGGTTCAAAGGATAACAAATACCATCATGTAAATTAATGAGGAAATTTTTTTGAGAAAATTACATCTTTTGACTACTAACTGATCAGAATATTAACATCATAAATAAAAAAAGGGAGTACAATAAGTGGAATAAAGAGAAAATAGTACACAATTCCCTACTCTAATAGGATTATAGGACCTGAATACACTACCAGCACCTCTCCACTATGGATTCTAAAAGACCCACAAATACCTCAGTCTCAAGGATTTCCCCTGCTGTAGTCATCAAGGTTCATTTTGTTACAAAATATAGGCATAACTGCATAGGCATCCAATCAACAATGCTATTGACCCTTCTTCAGATCAAAGTAACCACTTACTCTAATAATACCATCTAGGTTAAACATAAACAACTCCAATTTTCATTCCCAATGACCAACGTGGGGATAACATCATTTTAAACACAAGATTATTATATAATAAATCCAATACCCAGAACTAGTCCAAAATGATTAGCTCAGGCTCAGCATACTAAAATTAACAACAAATATTATAAGTACATTCTCAGATTCATAAAATGGTATGTTTACTCTTTCAAGGCTTGTCAGCAAGCTGTAGCATTCAGTAACCAGTTCCTTCTACTGTTTCATTAACCATCTTGATTTAACCATATCAAATACTCATGCTCATGTTGCATGTAAATACACAACATAAATGCTAAACCCACAGTTTCAAAAAAGCAAGCCCAAAACCATTCTGAATATAGAACTACAGTAACATACACCACCGCAAATATACTCTGCATGCAAGTGCAGTAACACAGAGACATGCATGCTATAATGTACAAATTTAAACATGCCAAGAAAAAAAAATTATGGCAATGGAACTATTCAATATTTACACAAATAAAATAACATAAAATCATGAATCAACAAAATAAAGAGAAGAAGAAAGTCAAAACCTTCTGAAGAACATTCAAGTATGCTATAAGTGCTTTTGCATCGCCCTCTTGAAACTCAGGTAACATAGCTCCAGCACTTTGAAGGGATTGTTTGAACTTCTGTTCGTAAATGGATAAACAATCAAATAGAGTATTCCACCCAACAGAGCGGAAAGTTTTACCCTGAAGTAATTCAAAAACCTTTGAAGCACCCTCCTGAGTGGAAGCCTGAAAAAGTACACCAGATTAAAGAATCTTATACCATACAAAGAATGGTATAGGGAATTAAGAAGAGTGTCTACATACCAAGGTACTGAGCATTTTCAAGAAAGAAACAAGTGTTTGAAAATTAGTATGATCTTCTCCAGCAAAATTTGCAAAAGTCCACAAGACATCATTGCCTGACAAAAGATCCGGTTCCTTCTGATAAAATCTCATGCATATTAGATGCTAATTATTTTTCATCTAAAAAAGATTATGTAAATACAAATAGTGAAGCAACATAATAAACAGAATATTGGAACACCAGAAATTAAGCTTACACAACGAAAAAGCTTAAAAAATATGCAAGCAGCAAGAAATTTACTCACAGCACAATCAATGAATGCTTTTTACCCCTGAAAAAACTTATCCAATCAAATATCTAATTTATAAATAAATCCACAGACATCACATCATACACAAAGCATGTAGGAGTATTTCATTAAACAAATTATAGGTTGCCAAAAGCAATCCAATCAAACTAGAAATCATCAGGGTTGCAGGCCCAGATATGGACAGGATGTGACAAGATGGTTCCTTCAAAAACATAACAGTCATAGTTGTCAAAATCTTGTAATTTACATACCATTCATGATCTAAACCATAAACTCTGATTTCAGTCTTACTGCTATATCCTTTCCTAAAAACCACTTACAATTACTGTTTGAATCTCAGGAATTGATTCATGACAATGACAATTTATCCAATTCATCTCACACTGGTATGCAAAAGAAAATGGATTAAAGCCTGAGAAAACCAGTTTGTGCCAATTCATATGATTCATCTCAGAATACTAGATCAGTGTCCAGTCTATTCCAAAAATCCCAGATAGCTTGGACCATCATGCATAATGATGCTACAATTTATCTGATTCATGTGATTCAGAACCATTTCGATGGCGATCTAGTGCTGCAATTATCCTTTCTTCACCATTAATGTTTTCAATGGGCTTTTGTTTTAAAACCATTACTAGAAAATTTTTAATGTTTCCAATGGCCTTCTTCCCCTCTAAGAGTGAGGTGTATACGGTAGGGGCGTACCAACCCCGCCTGATCTTGCAGGATCTTTGGGCTGCCAAACGAGCATATTTTCCTACTAGATACTCTGGCTTTCCTTGACAAGCTAGTTGCAGATCGAAGTCAACTAAAGATTGTTTTATCAAACTTTGCCTGTGCCTGACTGTTATCTCTCACTGTTCACCACTCCTGCTTCAATACCTAAACTGCCAGAGAAGGAAACAGATTTCCTCCAGGATGGTCCCCATCGTGAACAGAAGTACAACTTAGTTGATGTACTGTTAAGAATGTGAAACTGAACTAAGACCAATTAGAATTATAAGAAAAGTCCTTCAGTCCAAATAGCATTGGAGTCTAGGTGAGGAAACAAATACACTACGGAGAAGGTTATTGCAAACAAGTACTGAATAGCTACTTTTGCTAGGACCCTTTACTCGTGTTGACCACTTATGGCCCAAGTGTTTGGAGGGATATACTGAACTATTAGGAAGACTTGAAGAAAATAATTTTACTTTCAGTTGGTAGGGGTGATCCGGTTAGCCTTTGGGAAGATCAGCAATCTAGGGCTGTTAGATGTAGGAGACTAGGAGTGTTTAGAGACTAAGTGTCATACGGTGGATTTTCTCTGCACCCATTCGAGAAGGGGGACTCTTTAAGAGCAGAATTGATCGTTGCGATTCATGGAATGCATCGAACAAAAGAAATGCACATAAATAAAGTAATAAACTAATTATGAAAGATGACTCAAAGGTGATAACCGGATAGCCATTGAACAGGGAGAGAGTCTTATTGCAATAGAATGCAAATCTAGTGTTGCAATAGAAATGCAAATCGAAGTCCAAAGGGTAAAACAGAAAGCAAATAGGATGGTTGATGCAATAGCTAAGCAAGGGGTAGGTATAAATGAATCAATTGTTTTAGGCCCAGTTGTGATATGAATATATAAGAGGTGGGGTATGATGTATACTCCTATGGGTGTATGAATAATTGCACATGCATATATTTTACTGTTCATAATCAGTAAGATATTTCATTATTTATCAAAAAAACTATGGTATGATTGCTAGCAAGTAGCGTAGAATAATCCAAACTGAAACAAATTTACATGATTAGGAAGCCAACAATCTAGTGTTGCTCCTACAAGCATTAGACCAGAGTTTTAGGTGATTGATAACCATATTTAGACATATATGGGCTTATATATAATAAAAAACGATCTAAGAATATCCAATTCTGACATATGGATCCTCCTCAACTCAACTAATGACTTAAACTTGATGCACTCCCCTTCAAGATGCATGAGCAAAAATAGGCAATGGATTGGCTACTTCTTTCTCAAAAAAAAATACTAATTGCATGTCCTCAGTGTTTCTGAAAGTTCGCCTTAGGCACACATAGACACATTGATCAAGCTCATTTTATGGGATTCACATCACCTAGTTTATTGATGGGTTTGATAAATTAACAACGAATTATCAACATAAATAGATGCCCTTTTTAAAGATCTAAAGGGTAGAATACTCAGACACCTTAGTGAGATAGGCATTAGTGTACGAAAGGAAGGATAAGGGGGAACTAGGTAATAGGTAAACTAATAGAGTGGAACAAGGCTTTGCAAGAAAAATGGTTATGGAACTTCACAGGAGGTTCTAACAAGCTTTGAGACAAGGTAGTTATAAATTTTTCTTTCTGATGAATAACAGAACCATTTCATTAGATTAATGAAAAAGTACATGGGCGTGGGGAGATAAACTCTCTTAACTACCCTAAAAAAACAAGGAAAATTACAGCACAGCCCAAAAGAACTGATCACTTCCAACTCCTTGTTTGACTAGGAAATCGGTAAATGAATTAGCATAGCACTCCTCTTAACCCACTGCAGCCTCACTTCCATACCCTGTGTCAGCCACTTTAAGAGTCTCCGATCATTAATACAAGGCCACATACCATCATCCTCTTTCCGTAGCCAACCTATTAGGCTAGTACCACTTTTGAGTCTCCTTCAATGACCAACCTGTTAATACTTAATTCCTTAGCTCTTTTTGCACCCTCCAACACAGCCATAACCTCAGCCCGAAGTGAGTCCCCAAAATCAATCGACCCGAATACATAGCAATGACTACACCTTCCTCTGTCCTAAGAACTCCACCAATCCCTAAAGGCCCTGGGTTGCCCTCACTACTGTCATCAAAGTTCAACTTAATGAAATTAGAACATGGTGGACTCCATGCAGGAAGGACATTTCTACTTGGAGCTGGATCTGCCACTTCCAACTATTCAGCAGAACAACTGTAGGAATATCATCAAATAGGTCCATTAATTTTATCCAATGAACCGCCCTGGTAGTAATCACGGAATCACCTTAATAATTTCCCCTCTATTTCTCTCCTTTTGGGCTCCCATTGGAAGGCCCATCTACTCGACCAAGGCTTCTGGGAAAACATTCTTCCCCACTCCTACCCAACAGAAATCTATGTTTCACTTGGGCTCTGTGACTAGTTCTCCATCATCAATGAAGTTAGGAAGGGATGGCTAGTGACATATGGGTCCACTGACTTCTTGAGTAAGACCACATGGAACACATGATGCAACCAAGAGTCAGCTAGGAGCTCCAATAAATAGGCTAGGGCTGGCAATCTTGACCCCAACCCATTCTAGTGGTGGGTCAAGATGGGTCAAATGACCTATTATGGTCAGGGGAGAATGGTTAGGGTGGGGTTGGGATGAGGGTTACCCATTGGGTCGATTGAGGGTTAAGGGGAAATTGAGAAAAACAAAAAAAAAGGACTTAGGGTTTATTGTCTCCAATATTTGGCCTCTCACTCACTCAGCCGAATATATCACCGCCGGTAAAGTAGACGATGGAATACCAAGCCTCTTCTACTCCTCCCTCAGTCTGTCGAACGAGATCGTTGCTGCCAAGATCGTCGCCGGTAGAAAATAGTGATGGCATAGCAAGCATCTTTCGCTCCTCCCTCACTCCGTTGAACAAGATGTTGCCACCAAGATTGTTGTTGATGGAGAACACTAATGCGCTAGCAAGCTTCATCCACCATGCACTGGCCCAATCTTCTTTGAGTTTCTCATAAAAACGGGGGTCGTTCTTCCTTGTGCTACATCCAAAACGTCGACAGTAGACAAAGGCGCACTCTCTCTCTCTCTCCTATGGCTCGCTCGCTCAATTTTTCTTCTTCTATTTGTTTCTTAGAAAACAGGGGGTTCTTCCTCCCTCCTGTGCTTGATCTAGAACGTCACAATCTTTTCTGTTTATTCAATTTTTTCTTGTTTATTTTTGAAAAATACATTTTCTTCAATTCTTGATTATGTTGTGTTTTTATTGAAATATATGATCATTTAATTTTTCTATATTTGATCAAGTTTCAATAATTTTTGCACTTTTCTATAAATTTTTGTTTATTAATATTTCTATAATGTCTGTTTTTTTGCAATCTTTATGTTTTTTTCTATAATTTTCGTTGTTTTCTTCAATTTTTATATTTTTGCAGTTTTTGTATTTTTTCTGCAATTGTTTTTTATATTTTTCTGATTTTTCTGCAATTTATGACAATTTTTTGTTTTTTCTTTGCAATTTTTGTTTTACATGAAATATATATTTTTTGACATTTTGTGTTTTTATGCATTTTTTATTTTTACTTAAAAAATGAACTTTTGTGTTTCTTAGTTGCAATATATAATTATATACTTTGTGCAATTAAAACATAGAAAATTAAAAAAATAAAAAGTTAAGAGGGTCAAATGGGTGGGTTACGGTGGGTCAGGGTCAAAGTGGGTTGTGATCCACTAACATGGGTGACAAATGGGTTAGTGGGTCAGAATGGGTGGGTTGGTACTCAACCCTCATCCAACCCAACCCACCCATTTGCCACCCCTAAAATAGGCCAGGTTGCCAATCCTCTTTATTATGTTAAAGGGACTGAACGTTGTTAGACTTAAACCATTAACAAAACTGGAAAGGCCAGCAGGTCACGGGTCAAGCAGCCCAACCAGTGGGTTGACCCAAAGACCAGTGACAAATATTGACCAAATATGCATGTCATCATCACCTAAGCCTTATACCAACTATATGGGGTTCACTACATGAATCCAAATGAGCATCATTGAATCTCAGAAAATTCTGGTAGGACAAGGATCAAATCCAAAATCAAGTTCCCAACAACAAATTTGGCCAATATAAACATTAGAGAAATAAAAATAAACACAAAAGGTCATAGGATCAACTCTCTTCATTGACATTTTATACATTACGAAGAAGCAATGACCCAAGCAGGTCGTTGAAAATCGGCTGGGTTGCTAAAAACAAAACACTTTTTAACAGTTCACCCAAGTTAATAGCAGGTTGACAGTTTCTGAACAAAAAAATGAAAACCAGAAAGCCCACCATTCCCAAGTCTGATAGTTCAACCATCCAGTCCAGCCTGAGTCTAACAACACTAGTTTACTGGATAAATATGGGTTATTATATAAATTTTTGAAAAAATAAAGAAAAAAGCCAATGCTCATTACTGACTAACCTTATAGTTTTTTTTCTTTTTGATAAGTTGCTCACTACCTTCCTGGTTTATACATATGTTCTTGAACAATGTCAAAATTGTAGATGGAATTGAAACTAACCTGGTAGATCTCGCTAACCATTTCCAATAGGGAAACAAATGGCTGAGGACTCTTTTCAACTGTCTGCTGGGAATTCAAATCAGAATCATGTCTGAAGTCATGTGATCCAGCCATTAGGTATGGACTAAGTGCACTCATAGCCTTCTCCTTCATTTCTTTCACCTAACAGAAATGATTCTATAAGCACATAAAGATGACAAATAGAAAAATAGAAATGAAAAAAATATTGCATTAAGAAGAGAAAGAGGGAGGGGGAGGGGGAGGAGAAAGACCAAAAAAAGGAGAAATACAGATGGATAGAGGTCAAACACATTCGTTTCTAGTTTTATCCACACTATTCTTTTTCCTCATCAGTAACCGAGAGAAGTTGCTATGGAATCAAGAAATAAGCACATGAATCTGATAGATGACCCTACTGAACAATGCAAATGAGAGCTAGTCCCACTGTTATACTTCCCTAGAAAAATTATCCCCAGATGCAAATAACAGCTATAATGTAAGGGATATAATGCCAAATACAAGGACTATCGACTTTTTTCATCAGTAACAAAAAATCATTAACTTCAATTTAGGTTACATTATAAACATCACATTATAGTGTATGGGTATCATTTCCTCATCCATTAGAAACACCACCGAGATTACATTACAACTTTGACCAAAACAAATGTTTCCTTTGAACCCCTTGTTTAGCCAATGACAGATTGCTCCCAATTCTTAGCTACCGCCAAACTCCCTTCAAGTTTGCCTGTAAGTCCAAACATCTGAACTTTTATTGCTCATCCAGAATATTACAACCTTAGAATCCCCTTCGACCTCCACGTGTTGGAAGATAAGTTGTTTAGCTATACTCAGTCCCCATAATACCACCATTACTTCAGCTCTAACAGAATCTCCCATGCCATTTGGGCCTGAGTATAATGCTATCACTTTGCCCCATCTGTCCCTGAACACACACCCTGTTCCTGAGGGTCCGGGGTTACCAAGTGAGCTTCCATTAAAGTACAATGACTGATGTCTTCCTCCCTAAGAAGATCATCAGCTAGAGCAGTTGCTGATCTGAGAAGCTAACCAAGGTGACCTCAGTCATCTTTTTTATGCTTTTGGAAAGTGTTTCCATTTTACTATATCTATTTTGGAAAGATACTGGATTCTGAGTTTTGTTTCAAGTGTTTTTATTGCTGTGACTTCTCTGTGCCAATACAGACATTCTATGGGCAAGATTTATGTACCAATTTTGTTTGTTCATGATATTCTGGTAAATAAAAGAGAGAAGAAATTTGGCCACCCTCCCTTTTATTTCAAGGAAAATAATGCAAATGCTAGCCTCAAAAGGGAGGTAAGAAATGAAATTTTCACGTTTACACTAACAAAGGCATGAACATAATTATGTTAAATAATATCTCAAAATAGTCATGGAGCCTTATGAGAGACAAAAAAAAAAGAAAAGAAAAAACAAAAAACTCTTATCTACTGGCATCGTTCTCAGACCTGTAAACAGCCAATGAATATATTTGACTAGATTTCTGATTCTCTTTTCTTCTAACTTTTGAACATGCAGACCTTGTATAGATAACATCTCTTGATTTGTGCTGATTTACAAATCATCATCAGCGCCATCCAAAATCTTTTTCTAGATTATATGGCGTCCAGTGCATAAAACTGTTATTATCTTCTCAAATTCTAAGATAAGGATTTTTTGGTATCTGATAAATAAAATTCTTGAATGAGGACAATGAAACTTGTAAGCAGTTAAAGGTGTGTTTGGAACTTTGGAATACTTCTAGAGAATTAATTCTAATGAATTTTGTGATCCTAAGAACAATTTTTTAGTCAGGATGTATGAAAATTGTTTGAACTAATTCTTTTTTGGTCTTAAAACTCATTCTAAGATTTTTTTTAGCTTCAAAAACGAATCACTTTTGGCTGGAAACTCATTCTTCAAATAGTTTTTTAGAGAGAGAAAGAGAAAGAGAATTCTTCTAATAGTAATTCTTTAGAGCAGAATTTTAACCAAACATAGCCTTGTTAATCAAGATAACAGTTGGAAACAGCATCTCACAAATTCTGAGAATGAAACAAACAATCAAGAACAACTAACCTTGTTTCTAGCAAGCGGATGTGAAAGGAAGCATGTAATCAACTTGTGCAGATAAGCATTATACATATAGATCATATCCTCATCATCATTCTGTTCAAAGAACAAGCAGAAGAGAATCAAGATTGGAGCATGTTCATAGGGCCCCCCGCCCCCCAACACAAAAACACATTCAAAAAAGGAAAAGAAGAAGAAGAAGAAACAAAACATGTCACCCATTTCTAATACCTACAATTCAAAATAATTGTACCACATTAATAACCAAACCTGGTAGGCTGCAGTTCGGAGAATTTTATCCAGAAAAAACTGGAAAACATTGTTTCTGCAGACAACTTCCAGACATGAATAAACGTTTCCAAGATCACGGGATGAAGCACCTGAGATTGTCTCCCTAGCAGTAATTCCATCTTGTGTTAACATCAAATGTACAATCCATGCAAGTCTTATTCCATCAACAAACCCCTCAACATTTGGATCAGTTCCAGTGGACATAACCTGCAATAATGAATTAAAATTTAGCAATAATCTAAGAGAAAAATCAAATGACAGCAGCAGTAAACTTTAAGCTTACAAGATCTTGAAATTCACATCTGAAAGATGCATCATGCGACAGGACAGATGCCTTATCAGGTACAGTGCTTAGAGCATCAGATATGAAAGCAATAATGAGAGAAAATAGAAGACTGAATGAGATCTGCAACGAAACAAGTAATGTTTAATGAGGTAGAAGAGGCACCACCACTTCTTAAGGATTGAAGACTACAATAGAGGTCATGTAACAATATAAAAATGAAACGAGCCTGTTCTTCAACGAAGAGTAATATGACCTGAAGTTTGAGAGGAACGCTACCACTATTAACTTCAGCGGAACAATCTTTTAAAAGAGCAAACACGTCCTTCACATCCTTTGGACCTGCAAAGAACCAAAAAGTAAAATCACCATCCAAACAATAACATTCCCTTACTAAGTACAATTTATATCTTGCTCAATGATGAATTTATTAAATAAGAAAACCATGTACAACAAGAAGCTGTACACAGGAATTTATGAAAAACTGCTTGAGCAGCTCTATACCCCCCAGCCCTGCTTTAAAAAAAGATTTTTTCATGTACAAAAAAAGTGTTGTAGATCCTATTCTTGAATAATTTGTTTAGAGAAAGCCAAGACATCATTTTGTCCACTATTCTCTGAAACACTGTGTCAGGAGAATTGTGTTTGTTGTTGAAAACTCTTGCATTTCATTCCTGCCATAAACACCAAAAAACAGGAGATTGGCTTCAATTAGGGCAAGCCCGTGCTCACACCATCCCAACAGCCTCTTGCAACCTTGCACTGGGAATATCTCCCCATGAAATAAAACACATGAGTGTGGAGATATTCCCAATGCAAGGCTGTAAAGGCTGCTCGAATGGGTGTTGCCCTGATGGAAGCCGAACTCAAAAAACAGCTACAGGCACCATGTTCCAAGCCACCTTTCCTTTCAAGGATAAACCCCTAAAATCCAGCCTTTTACAAAATCCATAACTGACTTCAGGCAGCAGCTCTTTATTTCAAACAGGTTCCAGATTTTAAACCACACTTCTTGGGCAAAACTGCAGTGTAACAGAAGGTGATTCACAGATTCCACTTGAGCCTCACAAAAGACACAGGTAGTGGACGTCAACTGCATCCCTTTTCTGATCAGATTGTCTCTGGTTGAGAGTCTATTCAGGCAGGCCAACCACACAAAAAAGGCCACCTTAGATGGAAGATTCTTGCACCAGATGACCTGAACTTGGATATTCTGCTCTTCTGACCATGAGAAAGCCTTATAGAAGGATTTAACTGAAATCCACACTCTTCTATCAATGCTCCCAATGTCCACCTGAGTGTCATATAATCTTTGAAGCAAAACCAACATATCTTCTACTTCCCAATCATTCAAAAGTCTTCTGAACTGAGGATCCCACACCACACTGCCATTTAGCACTTGCAAATCCTCAGCCACACTAGAATTTTTGTCCACTGCCACCTTGGTAATCGCATGCATAAACCCTTATTTAGTTTCATATAGAACACTCCCAATGATATTCAAATGCATAAACCCTAATTTAGTTTCATATAGATATAGGTATCAAGATAAAAGGATTGTTACCGGGTTCTGGTCCTGGGCATCTGGTTTCTTGGTGGACTTAATATCCACCAGGTTGTTTCTCTTAATTAAATGCCAGTTATATTGATTAGTAAAGCAGGCTCCAGGTATTGTTGAGTCTGTAATAAGCAAACTCACATCTGATAATGGTATCCAGGTGAGTGCTTTGTTTTCCCTTTCCTATCAGGCATTACTTGTTCACGTGCATCAGACGGGTCAGCTCAAAGCATTGGATAATTAAGAGTTCAGAAGATCAGTGTTAAGTTTCAAATAGATCTGATTCAGGAAATATCAGGGATTGTTCATATATTTGGTTTTTTCTCCCATTTCTCCCACAGATGTGCTCACTATACAATTGAGAGTAGGATCACAGGTCCACTCTCACCATTCCTTTTACACGTCCATTTATAGGAGATCAATCTCTTTAAACATAGAGTGCTTGGAGAGTTGATTCCCTTCTGCTAACTGCTATATCAGTGTGATAATAAGACTACACTTCGATGGAAGCTCAAGTTGTAACCCAGGGCCAGCCGGGTTTGGAGGGGTTTTCCTCAAGTCTGATGGGATCATAGTTTCTGCATTTGGTGGAGTCCAAAGGGGATCTTAAACTCAACTGAAGTGGAACTGAAAATTCTTCACATGGATAACATCACATAACAGTTTTGGTTCTTCTCCTTGGCTTTTGAAGCAAACTAAAAGATGCAACAAGATGATGGCGAAGAGTGAGGAGCAAATTCTGGTGTTTGCCTCATTATTTTAACAATATCAGGGAGTGTTAGAACCAACACAGTAGCAGATAGACGTGCAAAAAAGAACACCAATGTTCATTATTGGAGTTGGGTTTTTAGGGGGGTGGTAGAAGGTGTTTATAGTCCATATTTGGGTACTCACCATTTTGATAAACAATACAATCCAATCACATCTCCTTTAATAATTAAAAAGAGAGAAGAGACCCTTCGGTTTGATTTTTGTTTTCTCCAAGCAATGCCTTATTGAACACCCAACAATCAAACTTCAGGATAAACTAACAATGATTTAATATCAAACATTACTAGAAGCTAGAGTTATGAAACTACTGTCATAGAAAACATCACTGAATTGTGATATACACCTTAGTGCATCATATTATGGTGTGAATCCATGCATGGGAATGTGATCTCAATAGTCAAAGTTACCATCTATAAGTGAGGTACAAGGTTATAAATAATAGTAGTTTCCTGTGTGGTGCATCTCTCCGGATGTTGGAGGTGTCTTCTTTCACAAGCTACAGCCCTCTACATGTGCCCATTATGCATGACAAGGAAAGCAGTTTTCAGGGATTGAATTGATCTTTGTTGGTAACAACATGAATCCCCCATTAGAGTCAAGTGATTCCACTGAACCAATGGGTTGAGCAAGTCCCTGAGTACCCTACCACTTTAGCTCCTATTTACAAGTTTTTGATTCCACCATCAACAGTTCATCATTTTCCCCCATTTTCATCTTCAGCTTGCATCAACTACAAAGGCCAATTTATATAAAATCTTTCTGATAGGAGAACTTACAAGGAGTCAAGTTACAAGGTCATTAGCATGTGATGTCTTAAGGGAAGTATCATCATTTTAGTATAAGTACAGCTGAGCTGATTGTAGTCGTAAAAATGAATAATATTCAGAAAAGGAAATCAGATGGTTGGCTGCATCATACAACCAGATCTAGTATCCTAACATATCTATTTATGCGTAATGGTAAAAAAAGTACTAGAAATCAGGGCATAAGAAGATTAAGGACTGGGACCAAAAATGAAAAAGGCCTGTCCCAACAAAAACAAATGTTACCCTAAAGTAAATTCACCTTAAGAGCAATCACCCAATGGGTGGGAAAGAAACTATCATGGAATTGTTGTATTGCAACAACTTGGATCTGCCCACTCCTCTCCATAGCAGTATTTTTTACACATAAATACATAATTGACCCAGACATTGGACCATTCAAACTGTCACCTGGATGTCAAGATGGTCCAGTCCAACCACAAATCCATGGGTGGGAAAAAGAAACTAGCATGGAATTATTGTACCCAATACAACTTGGACCTGTCCACTCCACTCCTCCCCAAATCAGTGTTTCTAACCAACCTAGATCATTTGAACATTCAACCTATCACCAAAAGGTCAAGACAGTTCACTCCAACTCCAAACTTATCAAGCAAAAAAGAAAATGTTGACCTGATCAAAGGAACCTCCTCTACTACAAGCTAGGCTCACTTGGTCCAATTTCCAAGAAAACCCTCTAGGCTCAAAATTGGACAAATTCTGATTTAGTCTAGATTGGGAAAACCATTGAGAAGTAATGATATCTAGAGATTTAACTAGAGTAACCTCAGACCACTATCCTATCAAATTAGGCTTTCAAGAATCTTGAGTGGAACTTTTATCATTTACATTTGAGAATATGTAGTTAACTCACCCAAACTTTGTATATAAAGTGAATGAGTGGTTGAGAGAAGATTTAAGAGGCATTAAGTGGAAAGGGGTGTGGTTTCACAAGAAGTTATAGAAGGTAAAAAGCTAAAAAGGATTGGAATAGGGATCATTTTGGAAGATTAGAAAAACAATTAAATGTGGTTTCTCAGATTGAGCAATGAGCAATTGGGTGTAAAGGAGAGCCAAAAAAACCCTAGTGAGCAAGAAGGATAGAGGTGGATGTTAAAAAAGGAGTTGGAGGAGGTCCTTTATAGGAGAAGGTTTGTTGGAGACAAAAGTCAAAGGCATAAATGGATCAGGAAAGGAACAAGAATAATAGACTTGTTCATGTATTAGCAAATGGAAGGAGAAGAAAGAAGTGTGGCAAAATTGTAAGTGAAGGGAGAAGTGATTTCTAATCAAGGAGATAGCTAAGGTGTTTGTGAACACTCCAAATCCATTTATAGAAGACCTTTCGGTGAAAGAGTGTGAAAGGAAATGACTGGCCGTCTTTGGATGAAGAAATAGCAAGATGATTGGAAAGGAATTTTTAAGTAGTGTGCAGAAGGACCGGGAGGGCTTGGGTATAGGAAACTTAAAAGAGAAAACTAAGGTTTTACTAGGTAAGTCGTTTTTTTTTTCTAAAGGTCTTTACTAGGGAAGTGGTTATGGAGGTGGCCTATGGAAACTGAGAAACTATGGTATGGATTCATGGCTAACGGGTGGAATGCTAGCATATCCTTTAGGTCTGCTTTCTCTTTTCCTTGAAAGGTTATCCATAATGTGCTTCCAATGTTTCAGATCTCTATCAGGTATAGCCGTATAGGTTGGTTTCAGTAATAAAATTCAGTTCGGGGAGGAGCTATGTGTGGAGATGTCCCCCTTAAAGATCATTTCCCGTCTTTATTTTCAATCTCTACCTTCAAAAATGAACCAATTTCTAAATGTCATGTCTTCCTCTTCCTTTGATTGGGACTCGGGGTTTAGAAGAAGCATTAGGGAGTCTAAACACCAAAGGATTTTGAATTTGTTGCAACTCCTAGGAGTCTACTTGGATCTTCAAAAGCCTGATAGTCATGTATGGACTCTCCACCCTAGGGGCCTCTTCTTATGTACTTCTTTCTTTGATGTTCTTTGCCCTCCACAATTATCCCTGCAATCTTTCCCAATGAAAGAAATCCATCATAAGATTGGAGCCTTTTGTTGTGAGGTTTTCCATGGGAAGATCAATACTTTACACTCTTCATAAACAAAGGCCTTACTAGTGCTTATCCCCTAATTTGTGCACTCTCTACAAAGTTGGTTGTGAGACTTGTTACCATTTGCTAATCTCCAGTTCATTTGTTGTTTGTATTTGGGATCGGTTTTTCTCATTTTTTGAATGCAAGTGGAATCTTCCTTCAGGCGTGTTAGGAGCAGCCCAACTCTGGAGCAGATTCAAGAAGCTCACTCTCCTGAGATTGAGAGCCAAGAAGGAGAAGAAAATTAGCAGAGAGAGGGGAGGGAGAGAGAAAAGAGGGAAATGATTTGGAATTTTGGGAGCTACTATTCATCTCCTTTTACAACTCTTTTATACATTTGTTGCAAATCCAATTACATCACATTAAAAATGCCCGTAAGCCAGTCCAGATGACACAGACATCTCACATTAACATGCTTGAACCTTGGATGGGAATGAACCATTCCATCTGAACCACCTCCTAGCTCCTAAATGCTCAAGTTGGGCTCTGCGCTTCCCATGGGTTTGGGCTACCAATTGGACTACTGTCTAACAACTCCCACCCCCTAAGATTGACCTGGCCTCAAGGTCAATGTGAGAAAATTCTTGTTGTAGTTGGGAATAAGACTCCCACATGGCATTTTCAGGGGGTAAATGGGACCAGAGTACTAGGGCTTCCGTAGCTTCCGGCCATGACAAACCCACCTAAAGTCCCATATCTAAGCTGGTTCAACTTGTAAAAACCTCCCTCAGTAAAGTTAGGTAAAACCAGGCTGCCAATTGCATTTGACTCCAACAGTTTCTTGAGTAAGGATACACGGAAGATGGGATGTAGGTGCGAACGTGCTGAAAGGTCAAGTTGATATGCCACCTAGCCAATTCATTCAAGAACCCGAAATGACCCAAAGTATCATGGGTCTAACTTATGTCAAGCCCACCGTGCCACACTCACTTGCTTATAAGGCCGAAAATGAAGAAACACCACATCACCATCTAGAACTCCACCTGGCAATGATGATTATCATAGACTGCCTTCATAAATTGTCGGGCACAGTGCAAATTGAACTTTAGCTCCTGTAAGATATCATCCATTTATTGCAAATGCCAATCAATAGAAGCTTTTGATATGGATCCTAATTAGTAAGGGAGAACAACTGGAGGGTCCCTCCCATAGAGAGCCTAGAAAGGCATTATGCTTGCTTCTGAATGAAAAGTAGAGTTGTACCACCACTCAACCCATAGGAGCCAGTGAAACCATTGCTTGGGGTGATCACCAACAAAAGAACGAAGATATGTTTCCAATCAACGATTGAGGACCTCTATTTTCCCATCACTCTAAGGATGATGCGTATAGTGTTGCAGCAGCACTCCTTGTAGCCTGAAGTACTCACAGCAGAAGTTGCTTACAAAGGTAGGGTCTCAGCCTGACCCAATGGACCTAGGTGTACCATGAAGATGGCCAATCACTCTAATGAAGACTTCAGCAAGAGAGGCAACTGTGAATGGATGAAAGAGATAACAAAGTAACCATACTTGGTGAACCGGTCAACCACCACCCAAATGACAAACTTCCCTAGGGAAGGAGGTAAGCCAGTTATAAAATCCATAAAGATGTCCTCCCAAACTCGTTGTAATAGGAAGAGGATTAAGAAGACCAACTGGAGATTGTCATAATTATGGCTTTAGAAAGTGTCATACTTAGCTAAAAGTCCCGAAAAGCCTTGGGCATACCCCTCCAATAATAATGTGGCAAGGCACCAGTACGTGTGCAACACTACTAAATGACCACTAGCCGGAGTTGCATGAAAAATCTACGAAAGCTCAAGAAGGTGAGAAGACCCAGGTGAAAGGGCAAGATATCCCTTGTAGTAGAAAGTGTCGTGTACAACTGAATATCCAGGAGAGCTAGAAGGATCCCAAGCCCATTGAGTCTGTATACTGGACAGAGTGGCATCAAATTGGGCCTCTTGCTTCAAATGTTCCAGTAATGGATATAAGGACCTATAGACTTGACCATATACACCTAGGTGACTAAGCAACAAGGCACCCCCTGGCCGCTTAGCCTCACCTTGGCACCTTCAAAATTATGCTATAGATCGAATAGGCTCACATGGAGACACAAGAAGTGGAAGACCCTAAGGACCCTCCTATAACAAAATGAAAAATCGGGCAACGAGAAGTGGAGGACCCTAAGGAAATTTCTGAAGCTTTCTTATACTTCTTTAAAGATCTTTACTCAAAGAAAGAAAACAGAAAACTATCCATAAGCTTTTGGGAAGGGCTTAAACTGTCAGAGGAGAATAGTCTATGGTTAGAAAGAGAGTTTCAAGATCAAGAAGTGAAGGATGTTGTCTTTAGCATGATGGTTTCCCAATTCTATTTTATCAGATTTGTTGGAGCATAATTAGTTCAGATTTAATGCAGGTGTTTAATGATTTCTATCATTCAGCCATTGTCAACAAAGGAAACAATTCTAATTTCATATGCTTGATTCCCAAGAGAAAGGGTACTCTAGAAGCAAAAGATTTCAGGCCTATCAGCTTGACTGGGAGTGTATACAAAATTTTAGCAAAGGTTCTAGCCGAAAGACTAAAAAAAGACCTAGGGGAAATCATTTCCCCAAATCAGTTTGCATTTGTCAAAGGGCAACAAACCATTGACAGCATCCTAATAGCAAACGAATGTGTTAAAGAGAGGAAGATGAATGGCAAACCAGGGGTGATTGTGAAACTCGATTTGGAAAAAGCACACGACAAAGTAGATTGGGAGTGTCTCACAGAAATAATGAGATTAATGGGATTTGGAAACAAGTGGATTCAGTGGGTTGAGGGATGTATAAGCTCCACCTGGTTCTCAGTTCTAATAAACGGGCAACCAAAAGGATATTTTAATGCTAGCAGAGGATTAAGACAAGGCTGCCCCCTCTCCCCATTGCTCTTTACTCTAGTCACAGAAATCTTTAGCCAACTGGTGAACAAGGCTATCTCTCTTGGTCTTTTGAGAGGTTTTGAAGTCAGACGGGAAGCCACCCAGACATCTCATCTCCAGTTTGCCGACGATACCATCCTTTTCCTAGAGGCTGATGAAGAATTTGTATCAAATCTGAAATGGGTCATCACCTGTTTTGAATGGGTTTCTGGACTGCAAGTAAACTTTGCAAAGAGCAGTATTGCTGGCCTAAATCTAGCTGATACTTACTCCTTGGACACTTTCACAGAGATCTTGGGATGTAAGGCAGAAAACCTCCCCTTCCTCTATCTGGGGATGCCCCTTGGAGGAAACCCGAGAAATCAAAACTTTTGGGAACCAATTCTAGAAAAACGTGAGAAGAAGTTAGCCACATGGAAAAGGAACTACTTGTCAAAAGGGGGGAGGCTCACTCTAGTTAGAGCAGCATTGGCAAACCTTCCCACCTACTACCTCTCCATCTTCCGCATGCCCAACAAGATAGCAGTTCAGGTAGAAAAACTTCAGAGAAACTTCACTTGGGAAGGAGGTGGGGAAAGGGGCTCTCACCTTATGAAGTGGTCTCAGGTTAGCAAACCAAAGGAGGGAGGTGGATTGCGAGTAGGCCACTTGAAAGAAAGAAACTCAGCTCTTCTCAGTAAATGGTTGTGGCGATTCCCTCTTGAACCAAATGCGCTTTGGACTGCTGTAATTACTAGCAAATACGGAAAGCACGCCAATGGTTGGGATAGCAAGCTCCACTTGAATCGGGTCAAAGACACCCACCTTTGGAAAGGTATAATCTCAAACTACACTTTTTTCATATCCTTTATCAGATATAAGGTGGGAAAGGGCGATAGAATTAAGTTTTGGACTGATCTATGGTGCGGTAATTCTACCTTAGCCAACTCCTTCCCTCGCCTATTCAGCCTTACCATAAACCAAGAAGCTTCCATATCCCAGGTTTTACCCCCCTTACTTCAACTGGAATCTAAATCTCAGGAGACCTTTAAGGGACCTGGAACTTAGTGAAATCACTAGCTTCTTGCATACCCTGAGAGAGGTATACCTCTCCCAAATTTCCCCAGATCTCCGTGTTTGGACCCTTCACCCATCAGGTAAGTTTTCAACCAAGTCTTGCTTCAAGGCTTTAGTTAGGGAAGATCAAGCTACTGATCAGTACCCCTACAAGAGAATTTGGTGTGCTCATATCCCTTCTAGGGTATGCTTTTTTGTGTGGGAAGCCAGGTTAAAGAAAATCAATACTTACGACCTCCTTCAGAAAAAGAATCATGGAAGGTATTATCTATCTCCCCGTGTGTGCTGTTTCTGCCTTAAAGCTGGGGAATCTACCAACCACATCCTGATTCACTGTGAGGAAACTAGAAAATTTTGGAATTTCTTTCCATCACTCTTTGAATACAGCTGGGTATTCCCAGAAAATGTGATTGATTGCTTAGGGCAATGGTCCGGAAGAGGTTTAAGCAAAAGAAGAAAAACTTTATGGCTGTCTGCTGCTCATGCTATCTTCTGGAGCATTTGGGAAGAGAGAAACAACCGGGTGTTTACCAACAGAACAAAAAACTTTGAGGAGCTGATTTCTATAATCTGTTATAGATGTTTCTTGTGGACCTCCAACTCAATTTACTTCAGAGGAGTTACTTTTGATGACCTTCAAAGAAACGCCATAAATTTTCTTCACTCTAATCATAAACAGCTCATCATTTCCCGCAGTTTCAGATCTGAAGTGGAAGGGGAGACGATCTTGTACTTTGACGGGAGTGCTTTTGGAAACCCAGGTGCTGCGGGTATTGGAGGGGTAATTCAAAACAGAAATGGCAATATCAGATGAGCTTTTAGTGGGCCGATTGGGATAGCCTCCTCAACAAAGGCCGAAGTCATGGCAGCTCTAATCGGCATCAGGATTGCAAAAGACATGGGCTTACTAAACCTTACCATTAAAGGAGATTCAGCCAACACCATTGACTGGCTTTCTAACCCTGACAGTGGGCCTTGGGCTTTAGCCCACTACCTGGCTGAAGCGAGAGACATCCTCTCTTCTCTAAATGCTCATGTAGTCTGGATTCCAAGGGAGCTAAATTCTAAAGCCGACAGTCTAGCTAAATCTGGCGCTCACAGGGATTCCCTTTTTAGTGATAGTTTTTTGCCTATGTAACTTTCTGAGTGCTTAATTGCTATGTACATCTCCTCATGTACCTTTCTTTTCTTCGAATAAAGTTAACTTTTTCTTCAAAAAAAAAAAAGACGATAGACCATGAATACTCTTTTTTTATCAGCAATAACCATGAATTCTCTTGATCACAAAATATCACATTTTGTTTAACACCTAGGAACCTCCGATTCCAAATTCCCCAAATGATAATCATTTCTATCCTTCAACCTTCCTATCCCTAAAAGGAACAAATAATATACACTTATGTTATGAAATACAATATCACATGACAACAAAAGATGAAAAAAAAAAAAGATATATTCAAAACTAAGCATTAAACACTTTGAATATGGTAAACTTATAAAGCTATTATGAAACCCATTATTGATGGATAAAAAACTAAAAAAAAAAACACACAAAACAGAAGAAATCCAAATAAGAAATAAAAGAAAACACAAAAAGAAAGTTCAAAAATGATAACAAAATTAAAGATTGAAACTCCCCATCTAACTTCTTTGCATGCAAAGCTTTATTTCTAATTACTGCAAACATTCAAAAGGCACAGCAAGTTCACAATTACCAGAAAAACAATTGAAAGAAATTCTTAATTGCTTACTTGTCCGTACAACTAAGACAGAAAGGACAAGACAATGGCCAAGGATGAGCCTTTCCCTACAAACAACAGCTCGTCGTTCCACAAGAGCACCTCTAGAATCAAGAACATAATGCTCAGCATGTGGCCCACCCAATCCAGCTGGTTCTTCCCGGTTAAGTTCCTAAAACATAGAGCATATGCAGAAACAAAAGCCATGAGCAACTAAACAAATGCAAACATGCATATACATATAAGTAATGTAAAAAAAATATGTAACATATCAACTTTGAAGCCAAGACAAGATTTATAAAGAATGATAGTGAATTGTAATCTTCTTCAAGTCTGTAATTTAAAGTTTCCTCACTTTGCCAATGGGAGAGAATCATGCAAGGTAAAATCCTTGACTTTTTTTAATTACTCTGCAGATAGAAATTGGATACCCTCTTTAGCGGATTGGCAGGTGGAAGATCCCAATCTCATCAAGAAGGAAACCATTGACCTTTTTGAAAACCTTAACTTCATGGATAGAAGTTGGAGACCCTCCTTAGCATATTGGACTAGTAGAAGACACGAAGATTTAGCTGGAGAGAGTTCAATGAATAGGAAACTAAAGAGGTTGTCTGCTCACTGATGAAGGTAAAGCCCCAGGTCCAAATGGTTTCTCGATGATGATCTATCATGAACATTGGGATGTAATTAAAAAGGATCTTCCAGAGGTGTTTGAAGATGTTCACTAAGCTGCAAAAATTAAAATTGGTAATAATGCCACCTTCATCAAGCTGATTCCTAAGAATGAAGGTGTTGTAGAGATCAAAGACTTCAAGCTAATCAGCCTTTTGGGTAGCTTGTATAAAATTTTGTCCAAAGTCCTTGCGAATCGGCTTACTTCATCAAAGGTATTGTCGCTAAAACCTAAGGTGCCTTTGTTGGAGGTAGATAGATAGTGGATGGGATTTTCATGCCAATGAGGTGATGGAGGAGAGAGATAGTGGAATACAATTGAATTTTTTAGACAAATAGTGGATGGAGAGGGTGGTAAAAAGCTTGTGATAGAGTAAACCAAGGTTCAAAATTTCGATACGATACACCCCGTATCGGGCATATCATATCATATCTTTTGGGTCCTTATAGGCCTATTTCCAGGTGTTTCGAAACCCCACTCTTTTTCAATTAAAAAAAAAACATGTTTTTAACTCCCTAAAAACTAAACTTTGAAAAAAAACTACAAAAAAGAGTTTATGTGTGTTTCTAAGTTCCAATACTCCTCTGTCAATACATAAAGGCGTATCGAAATTTTGAACCGCTAAGTAGACTAGAAGTTTTTATGGAACATCTTGAAGATAAAAGGCTTTGGTGACATTTGGATTGAATGAATGCAACGATGTGCCCAATGTTTGGGCTAGAGTAATAGTAGAAGAGGTTGTAGAAGTATATTTTAGCCAAGCATATGCCTCAGTAATTAAAGGTGGTTGATTTCATCCATCCCAAAAATTTCCAAGCTTGGGCATAGGTTTTTGTGTTCATCAAGCCCAACGATTTTAGGGCCAGGCCTAAGCCCAACGCTTCAAGCCCGACCCATCCTACAACATATTATTTATATATTAAACAATACTTGTAATATATGTTTTATATTATATTATATAAATATTACAAAATAATAGTTATAATAAATAATATAGACAATATTTCATATTGCATAAATTGTATCATATGTTTTATACAAATATTATGTCATATAATATAAAATACTATATATTTTATAATATTTAATTTGTGACTTAAGCCCAAAACCCAACCCAGGCCCAGGCCCAAGTTATAGCCTTTAACATAGGTGCTAAGCCCACTCAGGGCCAAGACCACTCCTATGGATAATAGTTATAGTATAACTATTTCATTGAGTTGATGTAGCAAATGACTACACAACATCATGATAAGTAGCCTAATGGGCATAGATGGCATGCATGCTTCTTCAACAATCTACAAAAGTCAACCATATACCCCTCACAACCAGTCGACCACAATGGGTGCATTATGCATATCCAAACTCCATGGAGAATTGGAGATCACTATAAACCAATAATGGTATGTCCATTAAGAGTACAGCGTGTACATAGAAGAGTTGGCTGAAAGACAGATTGAGGTAGGCAGCAAAACCTTAGTTCTGTTTTTCCTGGGAGGAGAGGATGTGGTGAGAAAGGCTATTGATCAGTACAAAAGGTCTAGAAGGGAGGAGCTAGAAAGAGGAGGGGAAGAGGGGGATGGGAGATTAGTAGGTTCGGTGGAAGAGGAATAGAAGGACTGTTGGAGGGGGCAGGGGAGGTGAGGAAAGTGAAGCTTTTATCATGGAGTGTGACGGGATTGAGAGTTGGGAAGAGGATAGAAGTGGTTAAAAATCTTTTGAGAAAACACAGCCCAGATGTTGTACTACTGCATGATACAAAGTTGGAGTCTTCTGATCTAACGTTAAAGAACGAGATTTGGGGGTCAAATAGAGGAGAGTGGGCCGAGCTGGTGCAGTTTTTTGTTAGGGGGCATGGAACTGTATCCCATCTGCAATTTGCTGGAACATTTGGAAGGAGAGGAGCAGTAGGACTTTTGAAGACAAAACCCGCAGCATGGGCAAGATGGTCGCGGCTGAGGGCAGATCAATGTTAGAATGGTTGTTGATTCTTCCAGAATTCAGTCAGCTAGAAAAGGAGGATTCTGGAAATAGTTTAGGAGAGTTCCTGGATTATCGGATTTGTAATGTGGAGCTTGTTCTTTATTCTGGAAGTTGGTCTATGTATTTGGGTGATGACTTGACACCCTCTTTTGTAACTTCTTTTTATCTTTAATTAAATTTTTATTTTACTTATCAAAAAAATGTGTATATAGATGGTATGCATGCTTCTTCAACAGTCTACAAAAGTCAATTATATGCCCCTCACGACCAGTCAACCACAATGGGTGTATTATGCATATTCAAACTCCATGGAGATTTTTTTTTTGAAGAATCAAGAAGAAAGAAAATTTATTAAAAGAAAAGGTTACATCCTATCACATTGGTTGTCTAGATGACACACCAACAACATCAAGTACATACTTCAATTACATGTCCAGAACATTAAACTGAGAATGCATCTAAATTACAAGGCTGTAACTAGAATGAATACCAGAAATTTTCCAACAAATCAACTTTGGAGACTTATGAACTCTAAATTATCACAACCCCTCCTGACAATCCTGAAGCTTGTAGATCCACCCATTCTCCACCCTCCTCTCCCCAAATATCCAGTTTCAATCTCAAGTCAAAACTTTCCAGTTTTGTTTTTTCCCGTCTTTTCCCATCCCTCAAACCTCTCACACTCCAACTGAGAATCTTCATCCCTCTTCCCCTCCCCCCCCCCACTGTCCTACTCCTCTTTACTCGTTCTCGTCCAAATTTTCCTCTTCTTCCTCTTCCTCATTCCACCCCTTGTTTTTCTCTAGGACTTCCCTTTTTCTCTTCTTTCTTCTTCTGCTCGAATTTCTCGAATGCTATTTAGGCAAAACCTTCCCCTCCCCAGAAGACTAATCCAAGTGATTTCCCAATCTGAACCTCCCTCTCTATTAACTTTTCTATATTTACCTCCCCATCTTGTATTACCTCTGAATCAGTTCAAACAATTTGAGGGGAGTGCACAGTTACCTCCTCTCCTTCCCCCTCCCTTGTTTTGTTAACTTCATTCCTTTCCCCTCTTCCTGACTCTGTAGTAGACCCGATTGTTTCATATCAACCACAACCACAATGTGTACAGTATCTGATATCCAAGATCCTACCACGACCTCTACCACTTCTTGTCTCATATCAACCACTAGGTATCACCACCACCACACCCTCCAAGTAGACGACTACCACATCCTATGGGTCCAATAACTGCCAATACTGAACAATCCATGGTGGGTGAAGATTGTAACTCCAAAAGTCTTGCTATTTGGAGTCTAGAGAAAACAGCTTCCACAGACGGTAGTTTCAAGCTGATGGATGCCTAAAATTTAATATCTCACAGATACATACACACTGAACAATCCATGGTGGGTGAAGATTGTGACTCCGAAAGTCTTGCTATTCGGAGTCTAGAGAAAACCACTTCCACAGATGGTAGTTTCAAGCTGCTGGCAGCCCAAAATTTAATATCTCACAGATTCAAATCCAGGTTTGATACCAGATAAAAACATGGCAACAGAAAAACCATATCTTTGTTGTTGCATCTTAGTAACAACCAACAACAGTGGTAACTGGCTCATATATATTCAGCTCTTCACTTCACACAACCCCATTAACTCAGAAAAATAGTGTTCTAAAGACATATCTCCTTGCTATACGTGAAGAAAGATTGGAACTGATATATATGAGTAATATTGTTGCTCCCAGAGTACATTCTTCTAACCTGATCCCAAATATGCTTCAACTTCAAGGTATCCAAGAAAATCTTTATTTGAACATCTTCGTGCACCCAACCTGAATAAGCAAAGCTACCAAATTCAGGTTTGTTTTCAGTTAGATATCTAGGCTTCCCTTTAGCAATCAAAAATACCTCTATCAATTTGGCCCATGTAGCATAATTACTCCCATTCAATTTAATAGATGTCTTTTTTTTGAAGTAAAAATTTAATAGATGTCATTTGAATGGATAAAATGTCAAAGGTCATCACCACAGCAGGTTTAGACTCCATTCCAATCATTATTTCCAATAAAACAAGTAATAAGAATTGAGTAGTTAACCCACAATTGGCCAGTCACGCACTAGGCTTTTTCAGCAATAATAAAATGTTCATTCACCATTTGTTTAAAAATATACTGCAGCATATAATCTTCACAAACCGATGCATCCCACTATCACCAATTTATACACACATATTCACCATTACCTCTTGGAATCTCCCAGTAGAGCGTCTCACATAACATACCATTCACCAAACATGAAGTGATGGTTAGAACCATCACGACTCACCCAGAACAGCAATCGGCCTCTTTTAATTGTCAATTCCCTCACGAAAGAAACAAGAAAAAAAATGATGATAGATAAAGAGAGAATAAAAGAAGAGAGGTCAAGTTACTTCTACCTACTCTGATACCAAGTAAACTGGTAAAGAGATTGAAGGAGCAGTTTAGAAGAGAAAAGGAAAAGGGTGAGTGCAGAGAAGAAAACCCCAAATTCCTGCTTAGGTGAGACTTGGAACATACTAGTCTCACCTAGCAGCCACTTGTGCTTATATATTAAGCATAAAAGGTATAATAATAACAATCATAAACTTATTTAATATAAAATAAGGACTAGAGTGTCCTTACCTAAAGAAAAAAAATGTCTTTTTTGGTAATAAAAAAAGATTTATTAAAATAAAAGAGAGAGTACAAAGGTGACCAGTAGTCACGTGAGAGAACATGACTAGGAATGGCAACAGGGCAGGTCCCCCTCCCCATCCCCGCCCCGTAGCCAAAATCCCTTGCCCCATACCTAGTGGCAGGGCAGGTTCATGGCGGGCCCCCAAATTTTCCCCACCCTAAGTCAACCACCTAAAAATACATCATATTGGTGATGTTTTAGAAATTGTATCATAGGAAATTAGGAGTATTTTAAACATTGGACTATGGGATCCTAAAGACTTTAGGAATTTGGGGGAAATTTAAGGATGTTTTAGAAATTAATATTAAACCTAGGCATATTTTAGTAATTGATCACCAGGTTCAAGGCGGCTTCAAGAAATTATATGCAAACCCCATCCCCACCCCGTCCCCAGTTCGGGGCAAAAATATTTTCCCCGTACTCGTTTAAGATCGTGGAACACCCACCCAATTCAGGGCAGGGCAGGGCCCCAGTTTTACAAGGAAAGTTGCCATTCCTAATTCCCTATCTACAACTCCTAGCAGAGTCGGCCCAACCTAACCAAGCAAAAACTATGGGTTCCCCACACATACAAAGAACCCACAGAAACACCCACCCAAAACAATCCCTGCACCCAAAATGATAGAAACCATCCACAAAAGTTTGCTTTCATAGAACACACCTCTCAACAAACCCAATAAACTCCCACCAACCAACCAGATACAGCCCTAAACAGAACTCACCCAATTTACCAATCTGAAGTAGGCTCTTTCTCATTCATTGGGTACCACAACTCTAATTCCCAAAAACAATTGTCTTCTACCATCTTCCCCACCTAGAACCAATAAGCCCAGCTGCTTGCAAACTTGGGCTCCAGTCTCCACAATCTTATCCAAATTCACTTTATTTCCAATTTTTCTAACTCTATAAAGAACCATCACCTCTCCTTCTTCAGATTCTTCCTCTGAAACATCCTCCTCCCCCAACAACACTCCTCTTGGCAGAGCACCTTCAGAATGAGGTTTAAAGATAGAGCCTGCACTACAACAGTCTGGAATTTGCGTCGAGAGTGCCTCTCCAATTTGTACTTTCTTCAAGCAAGACTTGTCTTGTTTTTGCAAACAGGTAAAGTAAAATATCATTAAAGTAAGAAAACATGTACAACAAGAACCTGTACACCGGGATTTACAGCACACTGCCAAAGCAGCCCTACACCCTCCATCCCTGATTTGCAAAAAGATCATCATAATCAAAAAGAGAACTGAAGTTTCTAAGCAAGACTTGTCTTTCAGTCTTTTCCTCCTATTTCCTATAAACCCTCTTAAATTTACTACTTGAACCTGCACTAATGAAGCCATCTTTCAATATAGAGAAAACCTTAGCGATATGAACCAACTGCCCATTATCAGTGCCCTTCCCTTCTTTTGGAATTTCTAGGGCTTTGGATACAGGCTCATCCTGCCTTACCAGAACTTCCTTTTTTATTTCCTGCCTCTTTCTACCCAGTCTCTTCCCACTTTCCCCACAAGGATTTCTGGAAAAAAAAACTCTTTTTCCCCTTCACCCTTGCTATTTTGTGTGCTTCTAAGAACACCCACTTGGTTGTCAGCACTCAGTTCTGAAACACAAACTTACCAGATGTGCAGTCAGCTTCCTTGAGTTTTTCAGCTCCTTTTTCATCTCAATCCCTTCAAAATCTAACTTTGCCACAATATTCTCCACTAAAAAAGCAGCAGCAGCCTCCTGTTGAGATTGAGTAAGCCCACAAACCTCAGAATAATTCTTTCTTTCCCTTGATGACTCAATACCCCCAACCTGTTTTCCAGACTCTGAAATCAAGGGCTCATTAGCCCGAGCCCTTTCATTATCGTCTGCTGAAGGAAAGACCCCTATCCAAGGTGTCTTCCTTTACCATCTCTTCCAAGATCTCAGCTAATCTCGCTATGACTCCAAGACACTGCCCTTCGGCCCTATCAACGTTTGCTTCTAGGACCGTCTCTTCATCAGCAATTAAAACACTACCCTTTTCTTGGGGTGACACCTAAGCAGGACATTCCTTTGTATTCTGTAAAACCTCCTAGTCCAGGCACTTCTCCTGAAGTGCACCTATGGCCAAAGAAAGGTTATCAAGGTACTCGGATGAAATTGGTTTTAAAGCTGAGTCCATCTTCAAAGTATCAGACTTCCAGTCACTGCTACCAGACTTTGGTTCCTCATCAAAACAAGGTCACAACCCATTCCCAGATAAATTTCTTCTTTCCCAGTCTAATTTGTTTCCTTACAATCCTTCTTTTAAAAGACTTTCCTGAACCTCCCCTTAAAATTTTTGCAAACCCTCCTTTTGACTCCTTGCAGCAACCTTAACCACCACCCCCACCCTCCTGCCACTTTATCAATGAAGAAGAGGTAGGCAATGATAGATCATTTTTTTGTCTATCATCTCCAGAAACAAACTCCCAAACATGTGATTATTAAAGTTGTCATGTGACTCATACAAAGAACTCAATCAAGTGGGCCTTGAGGAACACAGACCATTTTGAACTATCTCTGGGCCACAACCATCTCCTGTCACACATTTTAAAATCGCACAAGCGGGTCCACAATCTTCCTCCTCAATCAAACCAGACCGGGTCAGGTTTAACTCATTCCCATTCCCTTTCAACTTATCCTCAATTTCCAACCTCTCTTTCATGCCTGACAGTCCTCCTTCAAAGGTAACCGCCTGAACACAGCCTCTATCACACGCCAACACAGTTTCCTTTCCAAAGGCAGCAACCTCATCCATCTGTCTTCCAGCTTTAAATGCATCTCCATTTAACTTCCTTTCCATTGGAATTCCTGCTGAATTTTTGAAATGGCCCACTCCTAAACTGCTACAGTCATTTTTCTTCAACCCCTAGGTCAGCTTATCAGAAAGTTTCCACCCAGAGCACAACTTCAATGGAGGTCACTAACCAGACTGAGTATGAGAAGCCATCTACCAGGATCTCCACCTTCCTTGGTATGTCCTCCAGTTTCACCCAACTGAGAAGCACAGTAAGAGAGTGAAGGTCAAAAGTAAAAACACCATTCGGGCAACCACCACAGATTGAAACTATGGACAATAGAACTTCAATCTTCCACAAATGGAAAGGAAGCCCAATAACACAGCCACATCATCCTCCAAGAGCAACCTCTTTGCGTTGGATAATCATGACCATCTTGAAACTAAAATACTACCACATTCTAAACTACCCTGCTGCCAAATTATATGTAAAAGATCTACAAAACATAACATAGTAAGAAAAATAAAACACCAAAAATAACCCTCTAGCAGGTACAATTGGTGTTCCCAATAAAAGCAATATGGTTAAGACAGTCCAAATTTCTTACTTTTTGCTCAGAGATGAGTAAAACTTAATAACTGTAATATGTGTCAACATAGAAGGCCTACTTGACCTTTTTTTCCCGCATGTTTCTTATGAGGGCTAGTGGAGATTGGAAAATCAATGCATCATCTCCTTATCACTTGCTCTTATACATTTAGGATTTGGAGCCACTTACCTGCTCATATAAATTTTTATTTCATTGTTAACTGCTGTATGGTCACCTCCAAATGACATACCAATGCTTTCAAGACCACTTTCTTCTCACACAAAACTAAAATATGAAAGATGATGCGGTGGTGCTTGACAGCAGCTCTTCTTTGGACTGTGTAAAAAGAAACAAATGCCAAGATTTTTTTCTAAAAAATCACTTGATCACTATCAGAGTGGCACACTAGAGTTGTATGAGGGTTGAGTTAATAGATTTCTCAATTGATGTCTTGATGTTGTTAGAGAATGGCACCGTGTAGCATCTTTTACCAAGGGGAGATTATTCCTATAGCTTTGTCTCCAACCCCTATAGGAGAAATAAAGCTAAATGTTAATTATTTCTTTTGGAAATCTAGAGAGACCGGGCATTGGAGATGTTTTCAGAGATCATGAGGGATTCATTTCTTTGGTTAGGGGAATTTGATTGGAGCAAAGCTTTTGTCACTTCTTCAGCGATTGAAATTGATATATTCACTAAGGTTATCATTGGTGGAGATGGAGCTGGACTCAAGTGGTGAGAGGATGGGAGTTGCCTATTTGTTTGTGGACATCTCATTCCAATGGAGAAGCAGATCACCCAATTGATTTGCCTATTTGTTGTATTGACAAGAATCAATAGGAGTGAGTTGTATCTCTTATAATGTGATAAAGTGGAAAAATATACAAAATACCTATAGACCACCAACCCACACTTTGTACAATAAACAGTTAAACACTAACCAATATGTTAACCAACAGACCACCTCCAAATGACATAATAAGAGCCCAGCCAGCAGCACAAAATAAGGTAGCAAGCTGTACTGGGGATCAGGTCCAGATTTTTTTCTTTTTGATTTGATCAGCAGTCATGAGTTGCTTCTGTTTGTCTTTAGTCTGAAGAGATGACTATTTGGTCAGTTATCATTCCAAGTTCCATGTACTCTTAACTCTTTTTTTTTTTTTTGAGGGAAAGATAACCAAAATTCATTAAACAAAGAACAAGTACATGAGAACATGTACAAAAAAAGGGGAGGACCCACAAAAGATTACAGAGGAGGAAGCTTGTCACTACAAATGAATCCAAATACACCCCACACTTGGCTAATCCATCTGCTATATGATTTTGCTCCCTTGGAATCCAAACTAAAATTGCATTTAAACAGTCCAAAGAGTCCCTATCCTCTGCCAAAAAGTGGCTAAGTCTCCGAGGTCCCCCCTCCTTGTTTCTTAACCATTTTATAGCATTTGCTGAGCACCTGCAATGGTTAAGTTCTGAATTCCCAAATTTTTTACTATTCTGATTCCGGTAAGAGCAGCCACCACCTCAGCCTTTGTGGAATCAGCCAATCCAATTGAACCACTGAAAGTCCAGCATATGTTGCCCCTATCATCCCTTATTGTGCCTCCAATACCAGCTAAACTAGATTACCTAAAGCACTCCCATCAAAGTTTAGGGGTCACCTTTCCGTCACTGAAAACAACCAGTTGCCTCGGGATTGCTTCTTGAGGGTAAGGAAGAAAAAGAAAGGAGTGAGCATCTCTATTGAGATCATTGATTGAGATTCCTTCGAACAACTCTGAATTGACTGTCCAGAGATTACAAAGGTACATTTACTCATTATTTCTAATGAAATTTTTCCTTGCAATACAAAAGGGGTAAAGCTATGAAAACTAAGGGATGCCAAGTGCAATAATTATGCTCAATATTCTTTTTTTTATAAGTAAAAGATTCATTAAAATTTCATTAAATCAGAAAAGATAAACAACTGTGACAAGTTTCCCCAATGGAGGCACAAGATGCAGCCTCACTCATAAGGAAAAGACAGCACAAAAATTACAACTGAGCCCAAAACAATTGATCCCTAGTTACCCCTTTCTTAGCTAATGAATCAGCCATAGCATTTGTCTCCCTTCCCACCCATTGTATAATTAAGCTCATCTGTTGTGTTAACCATTTGAATTTTTTTATTTCATCTCGATAGCACCATATCACTGAATCTGGGTCTTTTAACCAGCCCACCACCACCTTGGAATCCCTTTCAATCACCAGGTTTTCCAATTTCAACTCTTTTGCAATCTGAACACCTTGTAGGACTGCAAACAGTTCAGCCCTTATAGAGTCTCCATTCCCCACCGGTCCTGAAAAAAGTGCTATCAGATTTCCTTGTGACTCCTCCAATTCCAAACAGACCTGGATTGGCTTGGCTACTTCCATCAAAATTTAATTTCAAAAAAAACATCACTAGGAGGTACCCATAACAACCTCCTAGTGAGAGGGAAGTTAAGAGATTAAGAAGAGATATTGATAGGGATAAGAAGTTTGAGGTGAGAGGGAATAGAAGGAAAGGGTTGAAATAGGAGTTGGAGGTGTTAGGGCTGATCTTCAGAATTTAAATGAGAATCCTAAGTTGGAATGTGAGGGAATTGGGTAGTGCCAGGAAGAGAGCAACAATCAAAGAGGTGATTAAGAAGTTTAACCCAGATGTGGTTTTAATCCAGGAATCCAAAAGAATGGAATTCGATTGCAGATGGACAAGAAGTGTGTGGAGTTCTAGGGGGATAAAGTGGGTGACTGCTCCTTCGTGGGGATCCTCAGGTGGGGTTATAACTTTATGGAAGGAAGAAGTTCAAATAGAAGTGGAGGAACTAATAGGTGATCATTTTGTTTCTCTAAAGTTCAGACAGGTGAAAGATGGGTTTGAATGGGTACTAACAAATGTATATGGCCCCAATGACTATAAGCAGAGGAAGAAATTATGAGAAGAATTGAGTGATATTAGGGGCTTATGGGACGGACCATGGTGTGTGGGAGGGGATTTTAATGTAGTGCAGTTCACAGAGGAAACCAACAACCCTAGACAGGGAGTGACAACAAGTATGAGGAAATTCAACCAGTTCATGGATACTTTTGAGCTTAAAGAACTTCCACTCCTAAATAATAACTTTACATGGTCCAACCTTCAATCAAGGCAAATATGCTCTAAGCTGGACAGATTTTTATTCTCGATAGATTGGGAGGAACATTGGGGTAATTTAACTTCTAGAGCACTCCCAAGGCTTACTTCAAATCATTAGCCTATAGTGATATGCAAGAAGGAACTGAGAGGTGATGGACCTACCCCATTCAGATTTGAGAATATGTGGTTGACCCATCCGAGGTTCATTGAGAAAATCAAAGAGTGGTGGGAGCAGTATAATCCAGCAGTAAACTAGGAGGGAATGAAATTCCACAAGAAACTTCAGTTCTTAAAATCACAAATAAAGGAGTGGAATAAGTTGGAGTTCGGAAGAATAGAGGAAAGAAAACAAGTATTGATAGAGCAGATTGAGGAATTGGATATGAAGGAAGAAAGGGGATCCTTTGGGGAGGAAGAAAGGAAGTTGAGATGGGATCTGAGGAGGCAGATGGAGGATATTCTTGTTAAAGAGGAAATAAATTGGAGGCAGAAGTCCAAGTGTAAGTGGCTAAAGGAGGGAGATAGAAACACTAGATTCTTCCATTCAGTGGCAAATGGTAGGAGGAGAAAGAATTTCATATCAAAATTGGAAGTAGAAGGATCAGTCTTATCCCACCCGGTAGAAATTATCGAGGCCTTTGTAAGTCATTTCAAATCCACTTTTAGAAGACCTTTAAATATGAGGGTGTGGTTGGAGGGCTTAGAATGGCCAACATTGAGTGAAGAGAACAGAGAGTGGCTAGAAAAGAGCTTTGATCTAGAGAAGATAAAGGAAGTTGTATTCTCAATGGATAGGACAAAAGCTCCGGGCCCAGACGGTTTCACAATGGATTTTTATCAGGATTGCTGAGAGGTTGTGGAGAAGAGGCTTCACAACCAAGGGATTTTAGACCTTTCAGTTTGGTGAATAGTTTATATAAAATAATTGCAAAAGTCTTGTCCCTCAGGATAAAGAAGATCCTTCCCCTCATTATTACTCCCAACCAGGGTGCTTTCGTGGAGGGAAGACAAATCGTAGATCAAATCCTCATTGCTAATGAGAGCTTGGAGAACTTTAGGAAATCTAAGAAGAAGGGAGTGGTCTGCAAATTGGATCTGGAGAAGGCTTATGATTTAGTTGATTGGTCTTTCTTATTGGAGGTGCTGAGAGGATTTGGTTTTGGAGACAAGAGGTGTAAATGGATTTGGGGTTGTGTTAGGACTTGTCACTATTCTATCTAGGTAATTGGAGTTGTGGTTGACTTCTTTCCTGCCTTGAGAGATATAAGACAAGGAGAGCCACTCTCCCCTTTCCTATTCGCCCTGATTGCTGATGTTTTTGGGAGATTAATCTATAGGGCTGACTCAAGAAATTTAATAAAAGGCTGGCGTGTAAGAAGGGAGGAGGTCCCACTGACACATCTGCAGTTTGCATATGACACAATCCTATTCTGTGAAGGTGGGAATTTAGATTGGATCCAGAATTTGAAATTAGCAATACAACAGTTTGAGCAGATGTCTAACCTCAAGATGAACTTTGGTAAGAGTTGTATAGTGGGAATGAATATGGAGGAGAGGGAATTAAGTGAGTATGCAAGTGTGATAGGGTGTGCAATGTCGGTTTGGTCTTTGAAGTAGTTGGGCCTCCCCTTAGGAGATAATCCTAAGAATGAAAGCTTCTGGAACCCGATAATGGAGAGATGTGAGAAGAGGCTTGCATCCTGGAGGAAAAGTTATCTCTCCTTGGGGGGAAGAATCACCTTGATTAGATCTACCCTAGCTAACCTTCTGGTCTACTTTCTGTCAGTGTTTAAGATCCCCACTAAGGTTTCCAATCTTTTGGAAAAATTAATGAGGAACTTTCTCCAGAGGTAAAAAGCTAGGAGGCCTTGGGATTGGTAACTTTAAGAAAATGAATATGGCTTTGCCGGGGAAATGGTTATGGAGATTTACAATGGAAAAAGATAAGTTGTGGGCTAAGATTGTGGCTAGCATTCATGGGTTGGAAGACAATGGTTGGGATCCTGGAATCGCTACAAGGGCTACAATTGCTTCTCCTGGGAAATCCATTCATGTTTTGCTTCTTGCTTTCTCCCCTTGGGTCAAGTATGGTCTTAACTCTGGTAATCGAATAAAGTTTTGGGAACAGACTTGGGTAGGGGATTCACCTCTGAAGGACCAGTTCCCCTCCTTGTATGCTTTGTCAGACTTGAAAAATGAGCCTATTTCTTCTTTCTTAGGTCCTTCAGATTCCATCTCTGGTTTTGGTTGGAACCTAGGCCTGAGAAGGGCAATTAGGGATACAGACGTGGACAGTATCTTATCTTTGTTGTCCATCCTTGAGAATGTCTTTCTGGATCCTAATAAGGAGGATACTAGAATCCGGACTCCTTCCACCTCAGGTACTTTCTCTTGTACTTCATTTTTTGAAACTCTAACTCAGCATCCTATCACTTTAGGGGTGTCCTTTCCGGTCAAAGAGATTTGGAGCAAGCCCATTTCTCCTCGGGTTGGTAGTTTTTGTTGGGAAGTTTTCCTAGAAAGATCTAACACATCTGATTTACTTCAAAAAAGAGACCCAACCCAACTCTTGCTTACTTCCTAATTGGTGTACTCTTTGTAAAGCTGATGGGGAAACTAGTTACCACCTTATGGCTTCTTGTAAGGTTGCTAAAATTGTTTGAGAGTGGGCTCTTTCACTCTTTGGGTGTTCTTGGAATCCTCCCGAGTGTGTCCAGAGGCTGTTCTCTCCAACGTTTTTCAGCTGGCCTAAGAAGAGAGGGAAGATTATGTGGAGGAGCATTAAGGCAACAGTATGTTGGTCCCTTTGGGAAGAAAGAAATCTATGAATCTTCTCACAGATCCTTGGCAAACCTATTACATCTAATTCTCTTAAGGGCTGTCCATTGGCTAAAATCTATGGGGCAGTTTTCAGACTTTCCTGTGGCCGACTTATTAAGAAACTGGAAAGAGATAGCTACTTCTTCTATGTGTAAGAGCTTTCCACGTCACTCATGGTCCCCTCCTCCCTCTGGATGTATAAAAACTGAATTTTGATGGCAGTAGTTTGGGGAATCCAGGACCTTTTGGGATTGGGGGAGTGTTCAAGAATGAGGAGGGGGTTATTATTGCTTTGTTCTCAGGCCCCATTGGGGAAGGAGACTTTCTCAGGGCTGAGATCCTTGCAGCTCTGGAAGGAATTCAAAGAGCAAGGGAACTAAATATCAGACGCTTGGTCTTGGAAGGTGACTCGAAGGTGGTGATTAGCTGGCTGAAGGAAGAAGACAGTGGCTTGTGGAGATATAACAATGAAAAGAAAAAATTCTGTTGGGTGGGCAGAGACATTGAGATACACTATAGCTGGGTAAAGAGGTCTGCTAACTCACTTGCAGATGGGCTGGCCAAGCAGGGGGTGAATAGGGAGGCTATCTTCTGGGCTAATTTTTGAACTTCTGTCTTTGTATTCTGTTGTAGGGGAGTTAAGTCTTTTTACCTCCCCTGTTGTAACTAAATCTTCTTAAATTTTCACATCTTTAATAAAGTTTTACTGTTATTGATCAAAAAAAAAAAGGTACCCATAACAACCTTGTTTTTGTCTCCTGTACTGAACTAGAAGCCATTGATAACCAGTTCTTCCAAATATCATCAAAGGAGAAATGTCTAAATAGATCCAAAATTAGTAGCCAATGTATAAGTTCGGTCAAAACACAATCCATAATTTCTTCTTTCTTCCAATTATGCTCAATATTCTTATTCACATCATCAAACGCCAAACATTCCAACTGACCAAAAATATGTTAAATATTGTACAAAAATACAAAAAAAAATGTAGGAGTATCAGCAAGTGTCTTGGACTGTCATGAATGCTTGAAAATCCTAATAATTATCGATCACAGCCTTCCAGATAAAAGAAAAGAAAAGAAAACTAGTATGCAAAGGTCCAAACCTTTATGAGAGAAACCAACCGTTGTCTAAGCCCAGCACTGATAAGATCTTCAAGATACTTCTGAATGTCAGCCACAAGATCAGCTTCAAGTCCCTGGTCGAGAACAACAGCCTACAAGGCACCAACAAAATACTTATTCTAAGCTATAATGAACAAGCAACAACAAAAGGAGGGGTCCAAGAGGGGATGAACATTACCCTAAGTAGAGTGTATAGTGCTGTTAATAAATCTCTTCTCTCGGTATACCACAGCCCTGCTGCAAGACGCAAAATTTCCAATGGCTCTCGTCCTAGTAAGCCCCACTGAAGTTGAAACGATATCAATAGGAAATACAAAGATTTGGAAGAAATAAAGAAAAATAAATAAACTGACAAATTAGAATGGACAATGTATGCACGTATATTACCTCTTGATTGGCAGAAACAAGCAAGCGGACACAATCTACTTCATTTAGATGGAGATCATCACTCAACTTCAAAGCCTGGGTTCAAGCATCATGACAAGTACCAAATCATTTTTAGCAAACAAAAAAATATAAAGATAAAAAATAAGGCAGAAAGAAAACAAACTATCAACTTGAAATTAAAATAAAGGATTGATTAAGATATAAAAGATTTTTTTCTTCTAATAAGGATCAGTAAAGAGATAAAAGCCGGTCCCATTGTTAAAATATTAATACAAACTTTAAGGAAACAAAATAGACTTAGTGTACTAAAAATAATTGAGATTCCAACGCATAAAAGACAATCGATTGCAGAAGCCTTAAGTAAACAAGAAAGGAATTATACAATAGCAGGATCCTGATCCAGTAAAACAAAGGGCATGGCTAGGCTTCAGAGATTAAACCTTTCATAAAAATCAAATAAAAACACCAAAAGGAAATATCTATAAAAAAACAAAAAGAAGTGGTTAGTGCATAATAATGGGTCAATGGAATAGCCAATACAGTTAGTTTCTTTCCAATTGAGGCCATCACCTCAGCTCGGGCTGAAAAATCCAATTTATTATATAACTTAACGGGAAATTAAAAAGAAAATGGAAAACAAAAATCTCAGTTGTACAATAGTTGACCAAAGCTATTAATAAGACTTTTCTTTTTTTTTTTTTTGATAGGCAATGAAATTCATTCATCCATTAAAGTTAATCCATATATACAAGAAATATACAAAGAAAAATACAAAGTGTTGAGAGCATAGAAATTATCTCCCCCCTCTTCTATTCAAGTTTCAACTTACAGGACCGCCAAAAATATTTGACTTCTAAGTGCCCCTTGTTTAGCTAAAGTATCGGTGATTTTGTTAGCTGATCTGCACACCAATTGAACCTGTACTTGCATGCCCCTCATTAAGCACTTAAAACTTTTTCATCTCATTCCTGTAGGTCCATAATGTTTCCTTCCTGTTTTGTAGCCACCCTACCATCTTCTCTGAGTCACCCTCTATATTCAATCTATTGATGTTTTAATTCTTTGGCATTTTGTACTCCAATCAACGAGGGTGGGCCTTGGCACAACAGTTGGGTTGCTCCACCGCAACCTGGGTGACAAGGGTTTAAATCTTGGAAACAGACTCTCTGTATGTACAGGGGTAAAGCCACATACATCTGTCCCTCCCAGACCCCGCATTGGCGGGAGCCTCATGCATGGGCTGACCTTTCTACTCCAATCAATGCCACCACAACTTCTGCTCTTAGAAATCTCCTTCTCCAATTGGCCCCAAGTACATTGCTCATACCCTCCCTCCTCCATCCCTTAACAGTTAACACTCCCACTCCAGAAGGCCATGGATTTCCCCTGCTGGCTGCTGCTCCCATCAAAGTTTAACTTGATATAACCTTCTTCAGGAGGTGGCCAATATTCGGAAACTGATTCTTTGCTACTACAAGAAGTTGCCACTTCCCTCCATTGCCTAAAAATGTCATCTGTAGAAAAAAAGAAAGGTGAGAAAAAGTCCTCCATTTTGATCCAATGTGCCACTCTAATTGTAATTCATTCTATAACTACTTCTCTTGTTCTTCTTTTGTCCTCAAAAATCCTTGCATTTCCTTCCTCCCAAATCATCCAAAACTGTTGCTGCCTTTGTTGCTCTCCACATTACCTTTCCTCTTTTATTTGGCCATTTGAAGGTTGAAGGGGCAAGCAGTTCAGCCTTGTTGGTTGGAATTTCCTATCTACACCCAAACAAAGAAAATAACCATTCCCAAGAAGGCCTTTTTTGGACAGTATCAAAAGTGTTAGTCTTACCATGGAAAACCTCCCAACAGAAAGCCCCAATATTGGGAGGAAGTGGCCAACGCCAAATTTCTTTAACAAGAACAAGGCTACAAATGAGTACAGTGGGAACTGAACGCACAGGAAAAAAAAAAAAAGAAGCACAAGAAAAAGAACTTGGAGCAAAAGACCAAGTTCTATTATCAGGGCTTGAAGGGTCCAAGAATACAAAGTCTAACAAAAGCAGCAAAATAGTGATAATAAAAAGTTCTGAGTCACGAATATCCCTTCTAAATCCAATGTCCCAGACTCCCAGTCAAAGCCAATTCCACAAGGAGAGGGAACCACAAACTTAGAGACTTGTTCCCCATTCAAAGAAGATAACTAAAAACAAACAGGAAAGTCACCTTTCAAAGGAGTCTCTCCCAGCCATGGGTACTCTAAAACCCCACAAAGGTACCAGCATAAACATCATACTTAATGCCAGTTAGAAAGATTGGAAGGATTTTAGCAATTTTTTATCAAAAGATTTTAGCAATTGACTTCCAAAAAGAAGCTTTAGAGACCCTTGTAGATAGGCCAGCATCCCACTAATTTGCCAAGAGCCAATGTATGCTAGTAATCACTTTATTCCACAATCTTTCCTTCTCAATGGGCAACCTCCAGAATCAATTCCTCGACAAAGCTATATTCTTATCATTCAAATTTCCAATACCTAATCCCCAAATTCTTTCCTTCTATTTACCACTTCTCAATTTCCTCTCACCCGGTTCCCATAAGAAATTCCTCATAATTTTCTCCAACTTGTCAGCTATTGCCTTCAGGATACGGAAGACTGAGAGGTAATACACATGCAGGTTGGATAAAGTCAACTTGATAAAGTTACCCTACCCCCAACAAAAGGCAATTGTTTTCCCACACTACTAATTTCCTTGCAAATCTCTCCAAAATGAGATTCCAATCTAAAATGCTATTAATAAGATAATGAGAAGGAAAATACCAAATGAATGGCAAAAAGTATTGGATAAATGCGATATACAAAGATTGCCTAATTATAGAAGAATCAAGTTTAGACACCATAGTTATGCAAATTTGATAGAAAACCATTAAGAAACAGCCACAACTTAAAGCAAGTATTTCAGAAAACAAATATAGCTTCATGCCAAGGAGGTAAAATCAAATGATATGACCCCTAAGGAGATAAATGTAGGCCCTTTGAAAACAAAATTAAAAAAAAATACCAAATGAATGGTGAAAAGGCATTGGATAAATCAATGATTTAAAAGCGCAAGGGCCAATTTGCACCCGAGGCGCAATGCGTAAGGCAATGTGCGCGCCTTTTTGAAGCAAGGCGCAAAGATACAAAAAATTTGCTAAAAATAAAAAAAGAATGTCAGAAATTTCAAAAAAAATACATAATATTAAAATAATATTAATAAGAAATATAAACTTAAATTATAAAATTAATGGTTTAAAAAACCTATTATCTAAAATTAAAATACATAAACATAACATGTAAAGCATATTTAAATGAAAATATAAAAATAAAATAAAACATATAAAACATTTTCAAGCATGTAAAGCCCACAATCTCTTTTTTTCCTCAATTGCATTAATTCAAGTAGCTAATGTTGTAAAACATATTACATTCCTGATTCTACGAGTAGCCTTTGTGCCACGCTCCTCGAGGCAAGCCCAAACAAGTCCATGTTAGGGTTATAGTCTTAAATTCTTAATTCTCACACAAAAATAATGATTTTATAATTTTAATTGCCTTTTAAGAAGATATGTTATTAAGATGAACGAATGAACAACATTAGCATCCCCAACCACTATGTTCAAAAAAAAAAGCAAAAAAGCATACAAATTTTCAAAAGGCGCACGCCTAGGCCAAGGCACATCAAGCATGCACCCTTTGAAAGTGCTGCACCTAGGACCTGGGCGAGGCGCCTACCCTAAAATGCGCCTCGCCTATGCGCCTAGGCATGCCTTTTAAATCAATGGGATAAATGTGATGTACATAGATTGCCTAATTATGTGCCATAGTTATGAAACTTTGACAGAAAGTCATTAAATAATGCCTATAACTAAACACAATCATATCAGAAAACCAATATGGTTTCATGACAAGGAGGGAAAAGCGGATGATGCGGACCATGAGGAGATAACAGGTTAGGCCTTTGGAAACAAAAGAATCTGATTAATATATATATATATATATATATATATATATATATATATATATCAGCAACCAGAATGATATCATGCAAAGGAAAGACAAGAGAGTACCTTCTCATATATGTCACACCAAGGTCAAGACTTGATCCATTTGGTTTGCTTAGTGTTCAATTGATTGGGCTACTTTTTGACTTGTTCTAATTGAGTTTGGAAAGCTGTATTTAGTTTCTTAGGAGAGGTTGCACCTTGTGCCTCTCCTTGGGATGCTTGTAACTCTTACCTGTTCTGATTAATAAATCTCTTCGCTCATTCATTAAAAAAAATGTTCAGCTGATTAGGCATTTACTAAATCAGATCCCATGGGATGTGTTGTTGACACAGCATAATATTGATTGAAGAGACTAAAAATGTGGTTAAATGAAAGCTCAAACTATTAAAAATTCTTCAGAAATTAAAAGTTTTCAATATGTGAAAACTATTGATTAGACTAAGTATGTAGTATGCAAGTTAGTATCATTAAGAAGAAGAACAAGGGTACAGTTAAGATAGCTGACCAAGAGATGCTTCAAAGCAACCATTTAACTGCCCTTGTTCAATAATCCATAATAAGAGAGTAATTGAAGAGAAAGTTGTAAATAGAATTAAATTGAGATGGACCAAGAACGGTTATTTTACTGTATTTAGAGATGCTACACCTGGTTTAGAACTATCAATAGATATTTTGGACGAGTATAGCAAGTGGATCCATCTAGAGTCTATGAGTGGAAAGGAATAGAAGAACTTTCCAGAATAAATATTCCCATCAATAAATCCAGTGTTTTAAAAGCGTAAGGGGCAATTTGCACCTGAGGCGCAAGGAGAGGCACACGCCTTTTTGAAGCAAGGCCCAAAAATACAAAAAAAAAATGCCAAGAATTAAAAAAAAAATTGCAAAAAATCAAAAAATATTAAACATAATATTAATAAAAATATAAACTCAAATTAAAAATAAATATTTTAAAAACCCTATTATCTAAAATTAAAATACATAAACATAACATGTAGAGTGTATTCGAATGAAAATTTAAAATAAAATCAAACATATAAAACATTTTCAAGCATGTAAAACCCACAATCTATTTTTTTCGTCAATTGCATTACTTCAAGTAGTACCTAATGTGATGTAAAACATACTGCATTCTTGTTTCTACGAACCCCTCAAGGCAATCCCAAACGAGTCCATGTTAGGGTGAATGAATGAACAACATCAGCAAATAGGGTGAATGAATGAATGAACATCAGCAAATAATGATTTTATAATTTTAGTTGCCTTTTAAAAATATATTTTATTAGGGTGAATGAATGAACAACATCAGCAAATAGGTGGTTCTCACACCTGGGCTGAAGTGCAAGGCACACTAGGCATGCGCCTTTTGAAAGTGCTGCACCTAGGACCTAGGTGAGGTGCATAACCTAAAATGCACCCCGCCTGTGCACCTAGAGGCGTGCCTTTTAAATCACTGAATATATCATTTGTGAAAGAGTAATTTCCTGGCTGCTTCTTGGGCTGAGGCATGACAAGAACTTAGAGGAATTAGCTGAAAGATGACTGGTTGAAATCTATTTGTGATCCTATTGTCTTCTTATGAGGGTGGACCTTGGCATAACGGTTGGGTTGCTCCAATGCGACCTGGGTGACCACGGTACATCTGTCCCTCCCCAGACCCTGCATTGGCGAGAACCTCGTGCACTGGGCTGCCCTATACTATTGTTTTCTTATCCCCTTCACAGGAGGATAGTATCCCCGGATGAATCATTTAGCATGAAGCAGTGATTGAGATTTGATAGCAGTTCCATGGGCAACCAATGTTCCTTAGGTGTTAAGGTTCATGTCTCTGAATAGGGAAGGAAACATAGTTTTGGCTTATAGTAGTCCAACTGGAGATAGGGATATTGCCATGCTTAGTCAAAGTGGAATTAACAACGATGGCATGTAAAGCTAATTATTATGTGCAGAGGAGAATTGTATAGCTAAGCGCTCCTACAACTTTGTGATGGACCACATGATTTTTGTTTGATGCCCACCTTATGTGCCGCCTTTCCGTAGTTATACTATTTTAAGGACAACTGAATGTTGTTTCAACAAAATGATGGCATTGAACTCCCCGGGTAAAATGATATATTTTTTATACGAAGTGTCGCTTCAGTAATACACTTGAACCAAAGCCGTATAACTCAGGCATGAAATTAAACCCCATAATTGAAAAGAGTAAACTAAAAATCTGGTTTTGTAAATGCATAAGTAGATGCAGATAAACTCACAATCTGAACGTCCTGATCGTCAAGAGAGATTGGGGACGAATCAGGAAGTCTGACTTCCTTTGACTGGACCTGTGACCGGTCCGACGCTTTTGGATGCTGAAAATCAATACATAGACAGCTTAATGAAACTGATAAAGAACATCAAAAATTATAAATTCTGACAACTTGTATGGAACACGTACTGGATAAGAGAGGAGTGATTGGAGAGACGGTAGAGATTTACGAATGACGTGCATTAGCTCGATTCTCTGAGCAGGTGTTGGAGGAGAAGGGCCGAGTAATGCAGACTCGATGGTGGATAATAGTTGCCTCGGAGAAACCATTTTTCACTATTTTCTTTCTCTTCTTCTTTAACAGGCCGAATAAGACAACCGGAGACTGAAATGGTGGCGCTAGGAGAAAAAGAGCGCGAAATGCCTGCAATTTGAGCGGGCTGTGGAAAGAGAAAGAGACTATGGTAAACCCCTAGCTTTCAAAACCCTATGCTCGCTTACATTAGTGAAAAACGGACGGCGCACGATAAAGGAACCTGACGTGTGACGTAGTTGCGTACATATGTTTGGTTTGTGCGACTGGGGTGAGAAAATAAGAAACCTCTGTAATGAGAGTGAGAAATAAACAATTAAAACTGGTCTCCCAACCAAGCACCATACCCCTATAACGGTTAGACACCACCTTCATTGAGATCCCATTCTTTTGCACTCCCTCTCTCTGCACTCGTTTACCAGTTTCGTCCCCACCACTAGGGGTGGCAATTTTTCCCATCCCCGACGGGTATCCGGGCTCCCCGACCCCATCCATGGGAGGTACCTTGGCGGGGTCAGAGTCGGGGAATGCAATCCCACCCCGACTCATCCCCGATTAATATTATATATTATATAAGTATAATAATTATTAATTTATTTATAAAACAGTCAAAACTAAAAAGTCTAAAACATAATTTGAATAAATCAAGAAAACTTGAAAAGTTGGAAAACCCTTAACCCTCAACTAAACCGATTACTAGTCTTCATTCTTTTGTCTTCAACAAAGAAGACTCAAGAGAGGCGACTGAACCACAAAACCAGTAAACCCTAGCTTTGTCTTCATCGTTGATTCGTCGACCGCCAACCGTCATCACTGACTGTTGCCACTGCCCACTCGCCCGTCGGACATCAAACAGAGGAGAGGCCAGAGAACCGAGGAAGAGACTTCGTCTTCGTCGCCGACCATCGTCGCCGTCGCTGTCACCATTTGGACTCTCTCTCATCATTCATCATCGACATAAACTCTCACAAGTCCCAACGGTCCTCTCTCTCTCTCTCTCTCTCTTAGTTTCAGGGATTCGGGTCTTTGGCGGGGAATTCATCCCTGTCAGAGTCGGGGATGGGGGTGATTTGGGGGTCGGGAATGGGGAATGTACTCCCGCCTCGAACCCGCCCCGTTCCCATTCCTACCCACCACCGCTTCGAACTCCTTCGATCCTCTTGTCGATTTCATACTTACAGTCTCATTCTCCCTCTGCATCGACAGCTTGGCCGGCATGGTCGCCTCCATTTGGAACTCCTTTAGTCTGTAGTACTCCTTTGTCGTCCTCACCATATCAAACTCCCTTATGCTATGTTTGGTTTAAAGGAAAATGTGGGGAAAAGAAGGAAAATGTAAGGAAACCTTTACAAACCTTGTAGGGGTTTCATACTTTTTTTCCTTCAAACCAGACACAGCCTTAGTGTAAGCTCGATTACCAGTGTCATCCTCTCTCTCTGCATGAATTTTCTTTCTATTACCGTCTCTATGAAAGTGTAAAATTGATATCCAACGGTATACAAATTACTTACAACTGAACATTGATATTGGGTGGACTTATTTACAATAAAGCATCAATAATTCCATTGCTTGGTTCCTTTATCCAAGTTACAACGTTAGTAATCCCTTTGGAGGAATAACGCCTCAAGTTGATAAATTAAAAAAAAAAAAACTTCTTCGACTGGGTTCTCAGGGGGAGTAACGCCTTATATGATGCTTTAGATAAGGTTGGGGCTGTCAAAGAACTTTTTGTCCGGGGTTGTCCCGGGCTAAGACTTGGGAGTTAATTTGTAATCTTCCCTGTTTTATTTTTCTGTACTTTTCTTTGCTAGTTTGGTGTGGTCGATTTGGGCAAATGTGGTGATGGACTTGGTACTCTTTATTTGCTTCCACTTAATGAAATTCTATTATTTATCAAAAAAATAAATAACAATACTAGATTGAATGTTGAGCCATCATGTAGCTGGTTGATTGACAAAAACAAGGCAACATGGCCATTATCAATATGGGCAAGACGACAAATAGACATGTGGCTAGTGAGAGAAATGAGCTCTTTTATATATGTGTGCAAAAATCAGCTGCAATGGCAAATGGTTTTATAGATGGGTCCTTAGAGACTGCAACAGATGATAAGAGAAACAATTGCTTTGGCATCCAATATGAATTGTTCATTCACATAGACTCCTCATTTAGGGAGTAGGGAACGATTTTATGGGAATATTATAGTCTGGCATTGTTGTAAATCTAACTTAGGGCCTGTTTGTTTGTTCTGAAATATGACATTTGAAAGTGCAATAATTACATTAAGAGGTATATTGGTATTGGTGAACTTTTATTTCCTCTGAACTCTAAATGCATATAATGTTGTTATGAATTATGAAAATGATTAAATATCCATTTTGACCTCATATATGAAAGTTTTTGTTTGTCTTTTTTAAGGTATCATTAGAAAATAAAAAGTTGTATTATTGCACTTTAAATGATAAGATATAAGAGGAAACAAACAACCATTTTTCTTTTAAAATTAAAGGATTCCTCTTAAGAGATAAAAGTTAAGAGGAAACAAATAGGCCCTTAAATGCAAATTGTCTTTGACATCTTATGCTATTTGTATCTATCAAAGTCAATGAGATCCACTTCACCATATTTACTAGCAGTCATCACATCTTGTGCTACTTCTACTAATGAATACTTCATATTTGGATTTTCAATATTGTTTTATGGTGCATTTGTCATGAACCTCGAGTCAAAATGCCTTGCAATTCATTATGGGTTTTCACCATACTGTAACCTGGAGTCAAAATCAATAGGTGAAGGAATAGGAATGGCAATGGGACGGGGATGGGGAGCCTTCTCCACTAACGGGGATAAGGTTATCTCCATTCCCACAGGGATCCCCATTCTCCGTGATTTCTTATAATGTTAATCATTTTGTTTTTATTTTTTATTTTATTTAAAAAATAAAAATAAAATAATTAAAATTTATAATTCTATTAAAAAATATTCAGACATATTCAACCATATTTTTAAAAATATTAATATATAAATGTATGTATACATGTATACATATATATTAATAGGGATCCCACAGGCAGGGAGTGCTCTCTCCGTCCCCGCTAACGGGGATGAAAATTTCCCCATCCCTATCCCCGCGGGGGACAATCATCCCCGCTAATGAAAAAAATTGCCATCCCTATAAAACAATTACCTAAGATGATAGAAATGTCTATTGACCTAACTAATAGGAATATCTTAGTACTTATGATTTGATAGAGTGTATGACACTGGTTAGAGTGAAGTGGTAGGAAAGTATTTATTTTTGTCAGCTGCAAACTTCTTTTTTTATTTTTTGGTAACAATATCAAAAGGGGTTTTATTGCTGAAAATGAAGTAAAAGGAGAAGGATTACACCCTATCATCTACAGGTGCAACATTTGATAGAGGGTATGGCCATGTTCTTTGTTATGCTTTACCTGAAATTTTATCTTCTATTGAAGGCTGAGATGATAAATCATTTACTACTTGAACTTGGTACCTTACATAATTATACGTACCAACTCACCTATCTGGAATCTTTTATCGGTTCATCTAAAACTATTCTATTGGACGCCAACATTTTCCTCTGGCCTTCTACTAGGTACTAGGTAGTACCGTATTTTAAGTTAAAAGGTCGTAGAGTTTAAAACATACAAAGACAGGTTTGTTGCCGTTTGGCCAAACTGGTTTGGAAACCTGCCCTAATGATAAGAGCATCATCCCATGGTTCACTAGTTTGCATATCAAAAAATGTATGTCTGTAATTTCTCATAATTCATAGGAAAAAAAAAAAGAGAGATTTCATTGTAAACACCTTGCAGATTAAAAAGGAACCACAGTTCGAATTTCCTCTTCTGATAAACCACATCGGCAGGCACATCATTGCTAGGTCAGATCCGCGTTCAAGAAAGCGGCGAACCGTGGGGGGAAGCAAGAATTTGAAACGGTAAAAGCAGATAGATGAGACCCTTCAATTATTTCGTTTTGGAAGGAATACAAATATAAATATGCATGGTGTAAATACATAAAAAATAATATAAAATACAAGGTTTTGTACTGTACATATTTTTATTTGTACTTTTCAAAACCGAGCCTTAGGCTTAGTTTGGAAGGAGTACAAATGCAAATACTTAGAGTGCAAAACCTTATATTTTGTATGTATTTGCATTTATACTCTTTCCAAACCGAGTCTTGATACAAATGCAAATATGTATAGTATAAATACATACGAAATAATACAAAATATGAGATTTTGCACTCTACACATTTGCATTTGTACTCCTTCCAAATTGAGCCATATTGCTTTTTGACATTCCAATTGCTGATGAAATAAGACTAAAGCTCCAAGCCCTAATGAACATTCAATTTTGTTCTATCAATCAAATTGGTCATTTTTGGGCAATGAAGTTATGCAATCTATTCAGTAGGCTTTCACCAATCCCACATTTATTGTTAGGTTAAATGATACTCACTAGTTTGATCCCTAGAAAGGAGAGGGAGGGGGAGTGAAGGATCTAAATAAAAAAATAAAGACACAATGAGTTAGTTTTCTCATGAAGCTTGACCTAGCTATAAAGTGTAGCTATAAAGTGTATGACATAATTGAGTGGTTTTTGCAATATAGTTATAAATTGCATCTCTACCCTATTTTGCGATCGTCTTGCGTAATATATACCGAATCAAAGGAGCAAGTTATTCAAAATACAGGCACAAGGATATCTCTTGTCCCCTTACTTCTTCATCTTATCCATTGATGTATTGTCCCGCTTACTTTTGCAAGGATAGGAAAGTGGAGCCCTAAAAGGACACTATTCTGACCAGGGAGATTACAAATTGAAACATGTCTCATTAAGGTTATACTCAAATTTTATTGTTTATGGGAAGGACCGGAGGTAAGCTATTTCAAATATTCTATTCGATTTAGTAGAATGCAATATCCCATGCCAAATTGATCTAATTTGCAATATTCATTCCAAATTTAATGTTTGTCATATAATTTGAATAAGTTATTTAGCACCCTTGACACAAACAAAATGAGTCCATATCTGATCCGACCATGGTCACAACATTGTCTTGCAATCCCAAATAATGAACTATTATGTCATGCCTTGAAACTTAATCCCCATTTCCCATCTTGAACCTCAAAAATTATGATAGGGGGATCTTCTTTTACATGTTTCTAACGACCCTTGGTATTTTCCATTTCCTCACTCTCAACTTAACCACAAAACCCTACTTGTTTACCCCAACATGTTAACAAGATGAAATCCATTTTAAAACCCACCATGCCAATACTGGGAGAGAGTGCTATTGGTTACATTGTTTGGATTATTGTTTCAAACTCTATAATATAGAAAGATCAACACAAATTGCAAAAATTGGAAACTGATCTATTGTCAAAGATGAACATGGTTTGTACAAGGCAAGATGGTCTAAATATCAAAGGATTTTTTTTTTTTTTTTTTACACTTGAATCATCCCGAGTCAACTTCTGGTTTTTCATATCATAGAGGTTCCCGAGTCAACTTGAATCATCCCGAGCGGCAGGTGAATCTATTAACTCCATCTATGATATTTGTTCTTACTTGTTTCAAAAATTTACCATATATATATATAATGAAACATTAACAAGCATCAACAAAAATCCTTAACATTTGAATTGGAAAAAGATAAAAATAAATAGAATAGAAGAATATAAGCTAAGCTAGTAGCAAACCTCTTGGAAAGTAGGAGAACAATGGTTTTGGTCTCAAACAAAATAAACAAATTATCATGTTCCAAGTGCCCATTCATGTTATTCTAATGATCCATTCAACATTGACGCTTATCAATACAAGCACCAACAGTTATACTTGATAAAATTAACCTCAAATCTCATGAAATCTGAATGACACATGGGAGATTGTCTAAAGGAGTTAATTCTTCAAAAGTGCATTGAATGGAGAATATGGTAGAATTAAAGAAATATTTCGTAGCCTCAAAACACTTAGTATGTGTTTGATTCCGTGGGCATTTATAGATGGGGTGTTTCTCAAATAAATGTTTAATTAAAAACCTTACTTTAAACGTTTATTATTTTTGTTGTTTGGTTAGGTGTTTCATAGGCATTTCAAGTAATACCCCATAAAGCTATCTTCCACATCAGCTTACAATTCTCCAGGTAAGCATCTGATTTCAATAAACATTGGGGCCTAGTGAGAAGCCAGAATTTAAAGTTTCCCCCAATGCCTCATGCACATAAATCCAAACATTTATATATATTTAGTTTAGATAATGTTGAAAATCAAACAGTAGTTTTAAGCACAATAAATGTTAATCCCTAAGTGGCGTTGGTGTGGCATTGTTTTTCCAATAAACACCCACATAACTAGACATAGCCTTATTATTCCTATCTACTACACTTATCAGATTAGAAAGGTTCCATACCCAAGTAGAATAATCCATAATGGCAGGTGAATCCGTCAAAACACCCATCTTTCATATTTGTTCCTGCTTGTATAAAAAATTAGAGAGGGAATGCATTATGGACTTTCTGGACACTACATTGAAAACAAAATGGTGTGTACTTTCTTGTCATTCAAAGCTTGATTTTATTATTCAAAGATGCCAATTAGCCTGGTGGTAATGTCTCTAACTGGTTGTAGTAGAGACCTAAGATTGAGTATTGCCTTCACTCAGTTAAAGAGGCCTTGGAGGTCAGGGGCGTTCATGATAAACGGAAAACTGAATCGAAAAACCAGGTAACGAAATCGACCAATTCAATTTCAATTTAGTTTTTTCTAAGAAATAGGTTTTCGGTTAACCAATAAGATGATTTTCTTTTTTTTGAAAGCCAAAGGCCAATCTTCATTGAAAAATGCTCAAGATACAATAACAACAATAAAAACACATAAACAAATTCAAAGACACACTACTTAAGAAAACAACCAACAAACTCAACACTAAAACCAAAAAGAAGAAACAAACAAGAAACCAATGATGCAACAACCAACCAACTAGAAAGAGAGACCATGAAGCTTAGCACAAGTGTTATCAGAGAGTCAAACAAAAGCCGTGGAATGAAGGTCAACAAGCCTCCAATAAAGACCACATTAGTCAATGAATACTTCCGTATCAATGAAGGAATCAACTTAAATCCAAGAAAAAAACTGAAAAGAACCTAACCACCTTAACCAAACAAAAGGGTCTTAGAGAAGAGGAATTGCCAAGGTAAACCCTTACCCTTGACAATTCCAGAATCCACTTCAAAATAGACGAAGGTGTAAGAGGAGATCTTCCATCTCCACAAGTAGCCACATGTTAAGTAACCATAATTTCTTAAAACTGTCAATGTCAATCCAGAGATTCTCGTACCCAAATGAAGCTTTAGCAACGTTAACATTTGATTTTTATTCGGTCCATTTTTTGACCCATCTCCTACATTCCGGATGCTCGATCGGACCAACATCAGTCACTTTAAAGTATGCCAAAACCTTAAGAAACCAAACTTTAGTCCAAATGCCCATAAATTCACTGTTAAATCTACATGATTCCCTTACAATGGTCTTGATTATGCCACGTCACCATACTTGATCCCCAATCAAACTTCATCACGTGAAACAAAATCCTTAAACAACCAATCATACAAAATTTCAACCCTAAATTCTTAAATTTAGTCAAACATCCATCAGAAACTCTATTTCGACGCGTATAACACTACAACGCTCCTCGAACCTAAAACCCATGATCTGTAAATACCTAACATGATCAAACCCTTCCAACAACCTCATAATCCCAATCCATACCTACCCACCAAATTTTATTCCAAATTCCCTTGTTTGACCCAACATCAAGTATTGATTCTGTTTGGCGAATCTTATTGATCAAAAGCTCACATATCACGAATCTCCATCATCCAAACCTTATTTGACCATTCAGACCCCGTCATCTTGTTCAGAGACCCAAAGAACTCCAATACATCAAATTTTACGACTAAAAACCTCCATTTGACCGTTGAAAAAGTAAGATTCTATTTTGGGCCCTCTCGTTGATTAGAAAACCATAAGCTAAGACCATAATCTGAACTAAATCAGTCAATCTACACCTTTGGTCAAAGATCCATCACTTCCATTATATTCATAATGATCAAAATGTCTACCTACCAAATTTCATCCCGAAATTCCCTAGTTTCACCCTTCATCAAACAAAAATTTCATTTAAGCAAATCTTATTGATCCAAAAATTTTGGACATAGATCTCAATCATCCTAACCATATTTGTCCAATCAGACCTCACCACTATGTTCACAGACCCAAAAAAACCCAACATGCCAAATTTCATGGCAAAATTCATCAATTTTACTGTTAAACTAGAAAGATACTATTTCGACGTATCAGATTGAATCGCCACATCAGCTGTCTCATCCTAGGATTTCAAGATAATGGGGACTGTTGTCAGCTCATTACTTAACCCCATTAAAACACCTAGACTGGTGAATTTGAGCTAATTAGGCTAAAAAAGCTTAAAATACCAAATAAACCTCTATTTAAAATTAAGAAAGGACAAAACCCCATTTAAAAGTCATTAAATTTACGTTTTTTTGACACTGTCAGCCCCAAATACGGGGCTGCAACGTATGGCACGCCCCACCCTCATTGGATGCATGAAATCCATGAGAAGCCTTCTAAGCTCAAGAAAATTTGTTACACAAAGAATGAAGGGTCAACTGCAGGCTCTTCTCTCTCAAAATCTTTGCATATTTCAGTGAATGAGCTCTGCTGAATCACAAACATTGTAGTTTAACGAATTTCAGACCCATCTCCCTCCCTTTTCCTCTATAAATAGAGGCCCAGCTCGAGCTTGGAGAGAAGGGGCAGTTTCCCAACTTCTGTGATACACCCATTCTACTTGAAATCCCTAAATCCCTGAAGCCAAACTCAATCCTCATTCCCTATTTTCCAAACTTAACACCGAAAACACTCAATCCATCTCTATACCTTGCTCAAGTTTCCTTTAAAGTCATTTTCGTTGCAGGAAAGTTTGTTTCAAGGTTGTACACGCGAGGTAGGCCTCTCATTCCACCATCTCTATGCTTTTAGTTTAGTTTCAAGTTGCTTAGAGTTCTCAAATACTAGGAAACTTGCATTCTCAGCTTCCTCCAGATTGACGAAAATAGGTAGAGAGGCAAGGGTCATAGGGAAACTAGTACTTATGATCCGATAACATCACCTCAAATCAGTTCTGGGTGAAATTGGGAACGTTTTCACCAGATTTCAAGAGATTTGAGCAATTCTATTGATTCATGCTCCGATGGAATTTGAGCCAGAATTACTCCCATAGTGGGTTGTTATTGCAACTTGCAGAGAGGGTTGCCTAACACCTTCCCTCTCCCAACCTTTTGGAACCCAAAACCTTTCGATTCAATGGCTTTTCCATGGAGGACAAAATCACTGTCAATGCAAGTAAACCGATTTTTTAATATAAAAATGATGGTCAATTTCCTATAAAAAATTAGTGGCGATTCCATCTCTTTGAACCGACCATAATCTTCCTGGAGCTCCCAAGCAACACACAACACCACTACCATAAAAGACAAGTGGGACACCCTCTATTCCATAAAGGCCATTGTATGTAATAAAGGCCTCAATAATAGTTGCCAAAAGGAGGGTAATTTCATGTTCCCACAATAATAAACACTACCCCAAACAAAAATCTCAATTAAGGCTAAGATGGAAACAACATTAAAACCATTTATAGAGCTGGTGAAATTCTCAACATCAATTGTGCAATCATTCTCCGCCAAGGAAGATGAAGCATTCTGAAGCAAATCATCACCAGAAACAACACCATCCCCATCGTTATCCCCTACAACTGGAATTCCCTTGGATACAAGTGTAATGCTCGTTCGTTCAACTTCATCAAATATCACCACCGGACCACCCAAACACTATGGACTTTGTAAGACGATGGTTAACTAAACAAACTGTGCATGTATAATACTATATATTTACATATATAATATAATTGTGTATATATTTTATTAATTGTATCTTTTAATTAACTTACCTACCTAACCTACCCACGTAGATGCCTTAATGGCCTAATCATACTTTTTTGACTTTTGTGATAAGTGGCACCCTACTCGTACTTCTCTACTTAAGATTCCCAATTTCCTTACCCAAACTACCCCACACAGCTTGGCAGTTACCTTATTTGTCTTTCCCACCTCAATCTCCCATCCCAAATATCATTTGCCACTTCTATTCTCCAGCCAAAACTCTTCATCTCCAATCCTTACAATGAAACCAAACTCATGCATCTCCATTCTTCCTCTCCTTTAATCCTCTAACCTCTTGCTCTCTAGAATGAAACTAGAACACTTTCGTCTTCATTTCTCATCCCATTTGACCTGACCTTTCACTCTCTGTCTCCTCTCTACCAAAGCAGTACAACACCATGCCGCCCCTTGTCAGATGCCAGTGATGACCTCCACACTCCAATGAAGTACACCACTAGCACCTTATAGTCCAACCCCATGGTTGATTGGCCTGATTGTGTTCTTCGCTCGTTCAATCTTAAAGGTACTAAACATCACCCTCTTATCTATACTCTCCCTTTGAGTTTGTTTATATTTTTGGAGATCCATTAAAATGACAAAAAAGCAAAGAATTGAACCAATTAAAAAGCTGAATTGATCGATCGATTGAAAAAACACAATTTTACCATCTTTCACGGATCTATATATTGTTGCTTCTTAATGGCATCCTAGTTGGATGCGTACTATTTTTTTCTTTTAGTTAAAAGTGATAAATGATAAATTGTAAACACCATAAACAAGATCTATGATGTTTCAGTACTAATATAGCTGCCATTCCCATCATCTTTGTGTTCAATTGATGAATAATGCAGTATTTGCTTTATAGTTTCAATGCGTAGAGCAAAAATTCTAATGCTTTTTGAGGTTTAGGGTGATAAAATGAGTCTCTTTGCTGTCGAATTTGAATTTAAGTATAGTGGCGTGACATGGCAATTCTTTACTGGGCATCACAAGAAAATACACTATGGCCATGGTTGTATGAGGTATGGATTCAATGATAAGAATGACAATAACAATATGGCCCATTTGTTAAATGACATGTATTTGAAGCATAATATCCCTTTGATGTTGCTATGGATTTGAACAACACATACTCTTTAAAAAAAAATTAAGATAGGTGTGTTTCTATGGAATAATGTCCTTGATCTACATTCTGGGATCATGATGGCCATAACTATAATTGAAGACAACCATGATCTATATATATTCTAAATGTTCTCAATCAATGGATAATTTTGGGCAATTTATCTTGATAAGGTTGACACACTTAGGCTGCCTTGTGAGAAAGAGTAACCTATCTTAATTGAGGATCGGTGTGGATGTCTGAAATGTTTAATTGAACCATTTTCAATTAATTCTTGGACTTTATGATTAGTAAAATATTTAGATATTTCATAGTCCTTAGACTTGATTATAATGATATCCTTCTATGGTCAATACTTACGTACGTTGAAGCAAGCGTTAATGGATTGTGGTAAGTGATCATTGTGATAGGATCCTGCACTTTGCCAAGTAGAGTGAATAACCTAGGAATGTTTTTTCTAATGGATGCCTAAATCTGCTAGTAGTGGATTTTAAATTGGTTTGAAATCAATATTTTCTAGGGATTCATCATGGTAGGACATATAGCACCGACTCTTGTGAAAGTAGGGAAGAATTATTCTGTCATTCTCAGTGTTGGGTATTAATGGAAAAATGATTGTGATACCAATATTTATTAGGCCTGTTTACGTGATTCACAATTCACTTAGAACCAATGGGCTTGGACTTTAAGGAAGGTAAAGCTCAAACATAAAATTTAATACAAATTGGACCCAATTGTAGGCCCAGTAGACATTGGCAAATTCTATATATTTAAGTGAGAATTCAGCTATGAGGATCCCACTCTCGTTGGGATCATATACTAATTTGTGGGGTTTTCTATTTTGGTAAAAAGTGTACTCCTATGGGTCCCACGCCATACAAGCTAACTCTCCCACATTATTCCTCGAGTTAAGGAAGGATTTACGGGATGGTTTATTATGAATCAAAGTCCTAGTTAGATAAATGGCTTACTTAATGAACTAGTAGACAGTAGCCGCATTATTGATTAGAAGGGTGGTGCATGAGTTCCTTGATTAGATCAAGGTTACTCTAGGGTTTCTTAAGACCAAATAAAAGTTTTTAGAGGGTTGGTATGGATGGTTAGCACTATGCACTCACCCTGAAAAGTATAAGAACACGTGCTATGCATGCACATACTATTAAAGGATAAACGCAAATAACCTTATATGAATGCTAATACTTTGATTTAACACCTATAATCTGCACAATAATCAAGGTAAATGATTTTAATATAATACTAGGATAAGAACACTTTTTTATGAAACTAAAGATTACCATTCTACACAAAAGACCTTATACAGAGTGTTCAAAAAAGAGGGAGGACTATAAAAATGTGCACCTCCCCATTCAAAGATTGGGCCATTTTTTATGTTTCATGGGCCAACAAGTTTCTCTTCATATATATATATATATATAGTTAAATTTAACATCCAAACTAATAGAACAAAAAAGGATTTGATCTACCACATGCCACAACTTCATCCCAACATTTACAGACCCATAATTTAATAAGTTCACAGATGATAAACTATCAGAAAATGTAGACAAAATTGAGAAGCCTCTTTCCCCAAAAAAAGAAATAGCTGCTTCTATCACATGCAATTCCATATGAAGGGTTGACTCTGTCCCTTGAACCTTTTTTCCAATGGCTACCACAAAAGACCCATCATTAGATAAACAAAAGCAAAAGCTCATTGGGTATTTTGAAAAAAAAAACCACCATCACAGAAAAACATCTAATTTGGTCTTTGGATAAAAAGCCCCATACAGGAGCTCTCAGGATCAGGGATCAAAGAAGAATTTGTGGAAGTTTCTTATTATGGACCTAGTCTAGACAAACCATCTATGAGCTTTCTGAGTTATCAAGGCTGCCCTGTAGCTTCTCCAAACCTTACCTCTGAAAATTAAAAAATCAATTTGATTCTCTTTGCTTCCTAGAGCTACGAGCACCATATTAATAGTGTCACAAATCTAATTTGTTGCCATGTTTGTAATATTGGCCAAAGGGGTAGAAAACCAAATTGCTCCAGCAAAAGGGCATTGAAAGAAGGGGTGATGGGGAAAACTCATTGTTAGACTTACAAAAGCTACCCAAAGAAAAAACAGATAAAACCTCTTTGATTCGGAATGTCTGAGGTGCCTACACAGCCCTTCACCAGTCTCCGTAGAAAAAGCCTATATCTTGGGAGAATAGGAAGGTGCCAGATTTTCTGCAAAAGGGGAAGGTACCTTGGGTTAGGGTCCGGAATACAACCTTCCACCACATATTGAGTGGTTGACCCTAGGGAGAAAAACTCCCTTCTTGTATAGGGTCCAAAAAAAATGATCCTTAATCAGAGACCTAAAAACATGGGCGCAGATGATCAAATTAAGCTAGGGATCATCAAAATGGTTTCTTAGAAAGGCAGCATTCCACTGCCCTCCTTCATCAATAGCATCGGCCAAGGTGAGTCTAGTTAGCTATCGAATGGGAGGCCCCATAGGAGCCATAGTGCCTAAAGAACTTAAAATCCAAGGGGTGCCCCACAAAGTAGCACCCCTTGAGGCCCTCGATCTACAAATTATTAGGGGGAAAACCTCAGCCAGGGTCCTAGCCAGGTTTTCCAAGAAAAATGTAGAATTTTTCTTGAATTTATGAGGGAACAAACCAGGGTTTTTCAGGTATCTACTTTTAAGGAGTCTAACCCACAACGAATCTTTCTTATTTATAAGGGCCCAAGCCATCTTCCATTGAAAGGCTTTGTTAATTTCCTTGGCTTTTCTTAGACCCAAACCTCATAGAGTTTCGGGGGTACACATTGTGTCCCAATTAACCCAATGGAAGGCTCTTGAGTCCTTGCCATGGTTCCACAAAAAATCACTTTAAATTTTATTTATCTTTTAATTAAAACTATTTGACAATTTGAAAACAAACATCACATGATTTGGAACCAATTGCAAAACAGATTTGGTTAGAACCAGTTTCCTTGCTTGGGACAAGGTGGCTGCCTTCCAGTTCATTCTGCTTTGATTTTAAATGGTCAATAATAAAATTCATAGAATTGGCCTTATTTTTTTCCATATTATGAGGGATTCCTAATATTTTGCTTGGCAATCCAAATCTCACATCTTCAAATGTCTTTTAACCAACTTAGCCCCTTTATGACTGGCACTTTTACTAAAAAAATACCTGACTTCCCACAATTTATTGTTTGCCCCGACATCTGCTAAAAATTATTTAAATTATTCAACAGGTTTGCAGTAATATCTCTCTGAGCTCTAACAAAAATGAAAACACCATTAACAAAAAATAGGTGGGACATAGAAGGAGCTTCTTTATAGATCTTAAAGCCTCTAACAAGCCCCTGATTCTCTACCCTTTCAAAATCCTAGAGAGCCCCCTCCATGGCGAGAATAAACATGTAAGGGGAAAGTGGATCACCTTGTCTCAAACCTCTCATAGGCAGAATGCGACCCTCCACTACTTCATTCACTAAAATTGAAAAAGATATAGAGGAGATACAATATATGATCAGGCTACACCAACTTTCCGAGAACCCCAAACCTCTCACAACCTCAATGATGTAATCTCGCTCTATCCTATCATACGCTTTTAACATGTCAACATTAACTGCCATATATCCATGACCCATTTCTGTACTTCATGTGTTAGAAAAATCTCATGGGTTATAACCACATTGTCTAACAATTGTTTGCTCGGGACAAAAGCATTTTGGTAAGGAGAAGCACACTTATCTAGGAGATGTCTCAATCTATTGGCCAATATTTTTTATATGACTTTATATACCACATTACAGAGACTAATGGGTTGAAAGTCCTTTACCTGATGACACTCTAACTTTTTAGGAATAAGCATAATAAAAATTTGATTAAAGGATTTTGCAAAGCAACAATTCCTAAAGAATTCCTGCACCATAAGGATTAGAACCTTTTTAATTTAATTCCAAAAAAAATTGAAAAAGAGTGCCAGATAGCCATTTGGCCCAAGAGCTCTGAGACTTCATATACTAAACAGAGCTCCCTTAACTTCCTCCTCTTCCTTGGGGATCCTCATTAGCTCTTAATTCTCTTTATCTAAAATTACTGGGGTAAACAAGCTTTAAACCTCTTCAAGGTTTTGACAACCCTAGGAAGTGTACAAGTCATTGAAGTACTCCATAATAGTTTCATTGACCTCATCATGATTCGAAACCCATTGACCTTCTTTATTCTTGATCCAAGATATTCTATTTCTTTTCTGCCTCAAAGTGGCCATGATCCTGTGAAAATAGACTGTATTCAGTTCCCCTCCTAGAGCAAAGTTTGTCTAGAGTTTTGCTTCAAGTACAACTCCTAACATTGAAGAATGAGATCCCATTCTTCCTCTAACCTTTTTCATCACTTATGCCTTCGAATATGACTTTTTCTCAAGCTCGAACTAACCCAACCTCAAATCTATTCCTTGAAGGTTTTTGTTAATATCCCCAAACACCTTTCAATTTCAATTTTTTAGTTTCTTAGCAAGTTCTCTTGGGTTTCTCTAGATTTTAAAGGCTGTGTATCCCCTCAGGTCTTGATCCCACGCCACTTGAATTAATTGAACATAATCCTCCTTTAAATGCCACATTTGATAAAATCTAAAAAGGTTTTGGCTTATTAACAACCTGGGTTATTAGGTCTAAAATCAAGGCGTTATGATTTGAACCCTACCTAGGACCTTGGTTTAAAATTGTAGAGGGAAACCACAACAGTCAGTTGGGTGAGACCAGGACTCTATCAAGGTTCTTTGCTTGATTACCCTTTCCACTAAAAAACCTGGACCAGGTTACCCATTGTGTAGATGCCTTAATCTCCTATAGGTCTAGGTCTCTTACCAAATTTATGAAATTAGGAGTCACCCTATTTCTACTTGAACCTACACCCTGAACCATTGAGACCAAACCCTCATCATCGATGGACCCCAACTCGTTGAGGTCTCATATTATTAAAAGAGGGAAGTTAGGATTGGAGAGATAATTATAGTCATTTTTCCAAAAGGTGCGCTAGAGCTTTTTATTCGGCCCCCCATACATGCAAACCAACAACCAAGAGGGAGAATATGGACCTACTAACAATTTTAAAACCATATAATTTGAGAAGTAAAAAGAATAGAGATATCAAACCCCGATTTCCAAAAAATAAGCAGGCATCCAACTAGTCCCTCAAAGGGAACACTCACAAAATTGGGGTATCGCAAAAGAGACACCAACCCAGACGAAACTAGGTCTTTTAAATCTCAATCCGCTGGAGGTCATCTACTTCCTCGACAATTCCAACTGCATATCCTCATGGCCCCCGTGTGGTTGTTATGGGCCAGCCACCAGCGCCCACTTTATTACAGACTAAACTCCATGTACCTGCAAAGTAGATGCTGCCTCCATTCCTTCTACATCTCTTACTCCTCTAGATATCCTTCCTAGTTTTTTTGGCAAGGAATAAGAAAAACCCAGGTCAATGGAGCTTCATTCAAACCCAGACAACCCCTAGCTTTTTCTTTGATGCCATTGCCAGTATCCATATCCATATATTCATAGGGGGAAGGTCATGCATCTGGACCCAAACATCTACTTCATGCAAGGAGATAGGAGAGGGGACTTGTCCTGCACACGCCACTCCTTCAACAGGAGCCGTTGCTCAAAAACAAATCAAGGACCATCCATTAAAACAAAATAAAAATCACTCATATCCTTAAACAAAGCTATAGAGGGACCCTTTTGAAGCGGAAGAATTCTTACCTGTTTCATCCACTTTCCATGCTGCCACGAGAGCTCGTTTCACGTCTTGGAACTGAAACAAGGTCTTAGGAAACAAACGACCTATAACACAGTATTGCCATTCCTCGTGTTGGGTTAGAGCCGAACAATCCCTGACATCTAGGACATCCACTACTAAGTTGATGTCCCTCCTGACTGTTTATTCAAAGGCTTGCTGAAGTTCAAACAGATTTTCCATACTCGACCACAATAGAAAATCCAAGGAAAATGAGAAAAAACTACGGCCTCAACTAACTCTAAACAGGGCAATAAGGCCCCTAACTTTAACTAAAGTGGACAAGGGGAAAAACTTCCCCACTCAACAGGAGCCTCAACCCCGAGGAACCCAACACAGTGGCACCCAACCCAACAAAGGGGAAAGAGCTCTAGGCCCAGCTGGTGCGGGGCTACACGCTCCTCAAAGCCCAAGGGAAGCCAGTTCACGCTACTGAAACTACAAAAGGGAACAATCTTACTGAGAGAGCTCACGACTATCGAGAGATCTACAGGGATAAGAGCACGTGCAATTAAATACTAACCATATATTCTATTTGGATTTATTTTTATGATCTCCATGGAATCCATTGCAAATATCTTTTATATAAAGTACAAATAAATTTAAAGGCTTTTAAAAGGAAATTTTGTTAAATAAAACTTATTTTTTCAACTAATTGATTAAACCGTTATTTTTAAAACATGATTAAAATTATTAGTTCATAATATATTATCATTTATCTTGCAAAAAGCCCTAAGCGGGTTTATAATTTGATGCTCTCCGAAGATTAATTTTTACAGTTAGGGCACGGCACAAAGACTCCCCCCCAAAAAAGAGGGTTCGTAGGTAATTTTAGTTATTTCTATTCGCGGGAAAAACGAACTCACCGCCAAAATACATACCTTTGACTCGTTATTGTCCGTTTCGAAACACGCCAAAACACCTGAACAGCGCACCGCCAGTCTCCGTCACCATCTCCATCTCGCCGTCGCCGCTTCGCTAACAGCGCCGGCGGACGGTGGGGAGACTGGGCAGGCTGCGCACCTCTTTCCTCCCTCATCTCCTCATCTGGAAATGGGGAAGTCATCTCCGTCGGACATAGAGTCGAGGACTGATAATGCTCGAGCCCCGCAGTCCTTTTATCCGCCCATGAGCAAACCATGGTTCCCTTGGCTCATGCCCACATTCGTCATCGTAAATGTGGCCGCATTTGTTTACACCATGTACATTAACAACTGCCCGGCCACAACCGGTCGCCATAGATGTGTGTTCCCCTCTCTCGGCAGGTTCTCTTTCCAGCCTCTCTCTCAGAACCCCCTCTTTGGCCCCTCAACCAAAACGTAAGCCTTTCTCCATAACGTTATCCAATTTATTTTTTTCCGTCTTCTATCTTCATTTTCATAATTCAATTTTCTTCTTCTACATGGGATTCTATTTGTAGGTTCATTGCCATTTTCTCTATTTCCTTTCCTGCTGTTTTTTTTGATGTAGGAAGTTTACGTGTTTATTTTTTTTTCAATTTATTTTCTCTATGTCTATCTTTTCTATATTCCTTTTTCTCCTGTCTTAATTTTTACGGATGATGTCGATTACCACGAATGCTGGATGACTAACACGTTTATTTGATAAAAGGATTTCAGTTAGGTCCTCTGGGAAATTAGGAATTGTCAAGGTAGAAGGTTGTTTGGACTGTTGTTATATGTCTCTCTCCTCTCTCTCATGTCTTATAGAGTACTGTGATTGGATTTTCTGTTAGGTAACTATAACACGGATTTTATCTTTTCTACATGAATGCGTCTCGTGGTGCACGATTTAGTTAAGCTTCATTCAAGAAATACACAGCCAGATGGGGTTTGTGGACCATACTTTTTTTTTTTTTTTATAAAAGAGATTGCTCAACATTATCACAAGAGGGATTACATGGTCAATCTAGATGGTCCTATAGGACCAATGTGGTCAGTTCAGAGGCATTCTTCAGCCATGATGCCCGGATACAGGCATGGACATAGACACGAGAAATTGGGATACAACTCTCCATTTCCCAAAATTGTAGACATGGACACGAGTATGGGTATCCCATGTAATATGCTTATATCATGCATTTATATCTACTTTTTAGAGCTAGATGCCATTTCTCAAGACTTATGTCATCATCATCTCATCATCACTTAAGCTAGCCTTGTTCCATCTATATGGGGTTGGCTACATGAATCCTGTCCAGCCATTCTGTTCTGTTCAATACCATATCCGATGTTAAATTATGAGCCCTTGAATCATTTCTCACTACATCAGCTCATGTCCCTTTTGCTCTGCC